>NC_037689.1:133330674-133533867 GCF_003255815.1 Theropithecus gelada
TGTGTAATCTTATTTCTAAGTTCTCTATTCTGTTCCATTGGTCCATGTATCTGTTTTTCTACCAGTACCATGCTGTTTTGGTTACTGTAGCCCCATAGTATAGTTCGAAGTTACGTAGTGTGATGCCTCCAGCTTTGTTCTTATTGCTTAGGATTGTCTTAGCTATTCTGGCTCTTTTTTCGTTCCATATGAATTCTTAAAAAGCTCCTTCTAACTTGGTGAAGAATGTCCTTGATAGTTTAATGGGAATAGCATTGAATATCTAAATTGCTTTGGGCAATATGGCCATTTTCACAATATTGATTCTTCCTATCCATGAGCATGGAATGTTTGTCCATTTGTTTGTTTACTCTCTGATTCCTTGAGCAGTGGTTTATAGTTCTCTCTGAAGAGGTCCTTCACTTCCCTTGTTAGCCATATTCCTAGGTACTTTATTCTTTTTATAGGAATTGTGAATGGGAGTTCATTCATGATTTGTCTCTCTGCTTGCCTGTTTTTGGTGCAGAGGAATGCTAGCAATTTTTGCACATGAATTTTGTATCCTGAGACTTTGCTGGAGTTGCTTATCAGCTTAAGAAGCTTTTGGGCTGAGACAATGGGATTTTCTAGATATAGGGTCATGTCATCTGCAAACAAAGGTAATTTGACTTCCTGTCCCTCTTTTTGAATACCCTTTATTTCTTTGTCTTGCCTGATTGCCCTGGACAGAGCGTGCAATACTATGTTGAATAGGAGAGGTGAGGGAGGGCATCCTTGTTTTGTGCCAGTTTCAACGGGAATGCTTCCAGGTTTTTCCCATTCAGTATGACATTGACTGTGGGTTTGTCATATATGGCTCTTATTATATTGAGGTATGTTCCTTCAATACCTGGTTTATTGAGAGCTTTTAATGTAAGGGGATGCTGAGGTTTATCAAAGATCTTTTCTGCATCTATTGAGATAAGCATGTGGTTTTTGTCTTTAGTTCTGTTTATGTGATGAATTACATTCATTGATTTGCCTATTTTGAAACTACCTTGCATCCCGGGTATGAAGCCAACTTGCTCATGGGGGATAAGCTTTTTGATGTGCTGCTGGATTCAGTTTTCCGGTATTTTATTGAGGATTTTGCATCGATGTTCATCAGGAATACTGGCCTGAAGTTTTTATTTGTTGTATCTCTGCCACGTTTTGGTATCAGGGCGATGCTGGTCTCATAAAATGAGTTAGGTAGGAGTCCTTCCTTTTTAATTTTTTGGCATAGTTTCAGTAGTAATATTACCAGCTCTTCTTGGTACCTCTGGTATCAGGAGCGTATTCTTCGGTTATCCTTTGATGAAAACAGCTTTTAGTTAATATACTATACCCTTCAATTTCACGTTTTATCTACCACTAACCTTGCAAAGCACGCCCTACCCCTACCTGAGTCCAAGATCAACATATTGGAATCTCCATAAGGTTGGAGGTGGGAAAATTTACCTTTTCAAACTATCCTACCCTTCACTATCTTTATGTATTATCTAATAAAGTATTAATCAGTATTTGCTAATACATAACTTTAAAGCACTAAAAGAGGCCAGGCGCGGTGGCTCACACCTGTAATCCCAGCACTTTGGGAGGCCGAGGCGGGAGGATCATAAGGTCAGGACATCGAGACCATCCTGGCTAACATGGTGAAACCCCGTCTCTACTAAAAATACAAAATATTAGCCGGGCGTGGTGGCAGGCACCTGTAGTGAGCCGAGATCGCGCCACTGCAATACAGCCTGGGCGACAGAGCGAGACTCTGTCTCATAAAAAGAAAGGCAGTAAAAGATAAAATAAGGTATTTATTTTTTCTTTCCTCCCCTAACAAGTGCTGAGACAAAATGATGTGTACTTCATGACAGAGAGAACCATATGTTTATTCCTTTGTATGATGAAAGCCACTCATTCCCCAAGCATTCTGATTTATCATGACTGGACCATGTTTGACTTTGGATAACACCTTGTATTTTACCTTCCCTTGTTTCACTGAGACTAGATTAAAATTAGCTTGCCTTTTCTAAGAGCATTGTGTGTGTTCAGTGATGAGAAATCTTTGACCTATGACTAAAACTTACATTAATGATATAAATGCATGACTGTGTATGCATATGAAGGCTATGACTTTGCAATGGTTGGATTTGTCTTTAATGGAATATGTTCACTGATGTTTTTCAGCAAATGAGGAATGATGAAGTAAATCCGGTTGCAAAAGGACATCAAAGCAAAAAGAAACATTCCAGAAAATCTAAGAGACACTCTTCATCTAAGAGAAGGAAGAGTATGTCCCTGTGGTTAGACAAACAGGAAGGTGAGGGGGAATCCAATCTTTGGGCCTCAACCATGTCAAAGGACATTTGTCCTTGAGGGATCAACAGATATGAGCACATTTACAAGTGGAAGGGCAAGGTTCTAATTAGGTGCAACAATTTGGAGTTGCTGCAAGCATTAGATGAATGAAGGAGGTTCCTGAGGCAGAAGGAGATGGTGGGCTCAACAAGAGTTTGGGTCTACTCACTTTCTGCCTGTCCTCACACTCCGCTCTAACCCAGTGCAGTCTGGCTTCTTAATGTACTCCAATGAAACTACTATCATCAAGGTCACCAGTGTTTGCTGCATTTTGGCATTAATGTCTCAGCAGCATGCAACACAGTTGTTTACTTCCTCCTGCACGGAAAGTTTCTTGGGTCCCCAGACACCTGGATTTGTTACCCTGTTACTAGAGACTCATTTTCCTTCTCTTTTTTGTTTTTCTCCTCTGCCTTCCCACCTCTAAATATTTCAGAGCCACAAAGCTTGATCCTAGGGTCTCTTCTCTTCAATATAGTATCTCTTAAGGTAATGCCATGCTGTCTTAGAATTTTAAATGATTCACACTAAAAGAACTCTCACCATTATACTTCTACACTACAACTTGTTCCTGAAATCCAGACTCAAATACAACTACTCGCATGATATCTCTACTGGCTGTCTAATAGGCATCTAAAATTCAACTCCCTCTACATGCTCAAATTTCTGACCTCCCTCTCTCCAAAAATACTATACTTTTAGCCTTCACTATTTCAGTTAAAGACACTATCCATTGGGTGAAACATCCACAAAGGTGTAACAACCAGCTGTTCACAGGTATGGGGAACTGAGGAGTGCTGGTTTTCATAGTTTGCAGCTATCCATAGTGCAAGTAATCCCACCATGGCCTAGTTCAAGCTGTCAACATAAGGTCACTGAACCAGATTCAGGAAGAGTTGGCAGCACTCGGCTCTCACAGTCAGTTTCCTAACATCTCCTGAATACCCCTGGTGTACTTTCACTTAGTAGTTCAAGTCAAAATACTTAAAGTCACTTATGAGTTATCTTATGATTCTTTTATTGCTCTCTCATTTCCCATCTCTTAGCAAGTCCAGCAGTCAATGCCCAGTATAAATTCTGCATCCAACCGTTTCTCTCTATGCCTCCAGTGCACACTGCCGTGATCTCTGTCCAGGCTAGTACAATATCTTCTTAGCTCTGTGTTTCTAATCTTCACTCATCTATCGCATACTCTCTAACCTTGTGGCTAGATAATTATGTCAGCACGTAAATCACATCATGCCATGTCCCTTCTGAAAACCCATCTTCAACTCTCCTAAGCACTCAGAACAGACCCTGAACTGACTTTGGTCTGCAAGCCTCTGCATGGCCTGGCCTCTGTCACCCTCTCCTAACACAGGTCCCATCCATTTCCTCCTGGCTCTCTCTGCCTCTGTCCTTCAGCTCTGTAGTGCCCTGTCCATCCCCACTCCATCCCTACCCTTGGCCTCACCGCAGCCTGGAACTCTCCCTCTGCCTCTGCACAGGAGGCTCTGCTTCTTCCGCTAAGCCCTGCCCAGTGGCACCTCTTCAGAAGGCCCTGCCAAACCAGCCACAGCCCCTGGGGCTCTCTCTGCTGCTCTCTCCCACGGACCTGTGGACTGCTTTTCCAAACCAGCCCAATGCTGCTTGTTTCATTTGCTCTTTGTGCATGTACTGTCTGACTGCCCCATGAGGATGTGAGCTCCACAAGGGCAGGGAACATTGCTCTCTGGGGTGTTTACTGCTGATCCCCAGCTCCTGGCATGCTGCCTGCCACAGATGATGAATAAATGAAAGAGACATCAGACCTGGAGTGAAAAGAAAGTCACTTTTTCTAGACAAAAGGGCAGGATCTATAGAATCATATAAAACCGCAGATGTGTGAGGATGGAGTAGAGATAAGAGTGTTCAACTCCAATAGCCACGTCTATTTTCTCAGAATATTTGGGGTAGAAAGGAAGCAGGTTAAGGAGGGTCACTTAGTCTGGCTTCCTGCTGCACACAGCATGGTATTTATAGGTGAACTATACAAATAATATCAAGTGAGAATTGTAAAGGGCAGATAGATGATACAAAATAATGAATACAAAAACCTGTGAATGTTTATTCTGCTGTCGTACTTCTTTACTGCATGTATTCATTACGCCAAGAGGTAAAAAGGTAGTTTTATCGTATTATCTGACCTGATCTCTGTTCGCAAGATCGGAGATTTCCACGTGGTAAATCTGTTTCATGAAATAAATAATTCTTTAGAAACTGATGAATACATAGCTGTCCCTCTGGAGGAGGATGGGACAAAACACACCTATCTTGCAGCTCAACCTCTTCATTTGGTTTCCAGATGCTAGCGTCACTCACAATGTCCATGAAGAGAAGATAAAAAATGGCCAACCAGCACACAATAATGTCATTGCAACTGTTCCAACAGCGCTTATTAATATGGCAGCAGCTGGAATTTCATCCATGAGTACCAGGGACCAGTGTAAGTTTGCTCACTTGTTATACTGTCCTACGAGGATTCTACTATGCACCATATATGCATAGTGTCATGAGGGAAGAAGGTAATTTTGTTGTATTATCTTTTCTGGCCTCAATTTTAGGGTTCTCAGATTGCTACCTGGTATATCCTCCTTCTTTGTGACATACTGAGCATCAGTGGGGTTTGCCTGTGCAGTTGACATAATGCACTTACCTCACAGCTCAACCACTTCATTTCGTTTCCAGATGCTGCAGTCACTCACAACATCCATGAAGAGAAGATAAATAACAGCCAACCAGCAACTAATAACATCTTGTCAACTGCTCCACCATGGCTTGGTGCTATGGCAGCAGCAGGAATTTCGTCTACGAGTATGAGAGATCTGTGTATGTCTGCTTATTAATTGTACTGTCCTACTTGGTTTCCATAAGCAGGCATATTTTCATGAATTATAGAAGGTGGTTTTGTTGTATATTCTTTCTTAGCCTCAATTTGAGGGGTATCAGATGGCCACCTGGGATATCCTCCCCTGCTTTTTTAGATAATTTCCTAGAAACTGCACAAAGAGGGATATACCTGTGGGGTTGGCATAATGCACTTACTTCATAGCTAAACCTCTTCCCTTGGTTTCCAGATGCTGCAGTCACTCACAACGTCCATGAAGAGAGGATAAATAACAGCCAACCAGCAGCTGATAACATCTTGTCAACTGCTCCACCATGGCTTGGTGCTATGGCAGCAGCAGGAATTTCGTCCACAAGTACGAGAGATCTGTGTATGTCTGCTTATTAATTGTACTGTCCTACTTGGTTTCCATAAGCAGGCATATTTTCATGAATTATAGAAGGTGGTTTTGTTGTATATTCTTTCCTAGCCTCAATTTGAGGGGTATCAGATGGCCACCTGGGATATCCTCCCCTGATTTTTCAGATAATTTCCTAGAAACTGCACAAAGAGGGATATACCTGTGGGGTTGACATAATGCACTTACCTCACAGCTCAACCTCTTCACTTGGTTTCCACACGCTACCGTCAATCACAATGTCCATGAGGAGGGGATGGAAAATGGTCAACCCCAACGAGACAATGTCGTGTCAAATGTTCTATCAGGGCTTATTAATATGACAGGAGCTGGTATTCCAGCGAGGAGTACCAGGGATCTGTGTATGTTTGTTTATTAGTTGTAGTGTCCTTGGTTTCCATATGTATGCGTAGTGTCATGAAGGGAAGAAGGTGGTTTTGTTGAATAATTTTTCCTGACCTCAACTTGAGTGGACTCAAATCATTATATGATGTATTCTCCTGCATTATGGGATAATTTCCTAGAAATTTAGCATCAGTGGGATATACTGGTGAGATTGTCATAATGCACATACCTCACAACTCAACCTGTTCTGTCAGTTTCCCGATGCTACCATCACTCACAACATCTGTGAAGAGAGGATGGAAAATGGCCAATCCCAAACTGATAAAGTCTTCTCAACTGTTTCCCCATGGCTTGTTCATATGGCTGCAGCTGGTATTCCATCCATGAGTACCAGAGATCTGTGTATGTCCGCTAATAGTTGTACTGTCATACTTGTTTTCCATAGGCATGCGTATTTTCATGAAGGGTAGAAGTTGCTTTTGTTGTATATACTTTCCTGGTCTCAATTGGTGGAGTCTCAGATGGCCATCTGGCATATCCTCCCCTGATTTCCTAGATAATTTCCTAGAAAGTGAACATCAGAGGGATATACCTGTTGGGCTGACATAGTGGACTTACCTCACAGTTCAAATTATTCGTTTGGTTTCCAGATTCAACTGTTCCTCACACTATCTGTGAATAGAAGATAAAAAATGAACAAATAGCACCTGATAAATTCTTGTCTACTATTACAGCGGGGCTTATGAATTTCACATGGGCTGGTATTTCACTCATGAGTACCAGGGATCAGTGTATGTTTACTAGTTGTACTATCCTACTTGTTTTTCATACACATGCAGTGTCATGCAGAGAAGAAGGTGGTTTTGTTTTATTATCTTTTCTGGCCTAAAACCATGGGGTCTCAAATCACAACCTGATATGTCCTCCTGGTTTATGGGTGGGATAATTTCCTAGCAACTGAGCATCAGAGGGACATACCTGTGGCACTTACCTCACAACTTGAACTGTTCATTTGGTTTCCAGATTCTACCGTCACTCACAATATCCGTGAAGAGAGAATGGAAAATGGTCAACCCCAACCTGATAACATCTTGTCAACTGGTCCCATAGGACTTATTAATATGGCAGCAACTCCTATTCCAGCCACGAGTGCCAGAGATCTCTGTATGTCCACTTATAAGTTGTACTGTCCTACTTGGTTTTCATATGCATACATGGTGCCATGAAGGGAGTAAGGTGGTTTTGTTGTGTTATCGTTTCTGGCGTAAATCTGAGGAGTCTCACATCACCACCTGATATATCCTACTGTTTTATGAAATAATTTCATAGAAACTGAGCACCAGAGGGATATACTTGTGAGTTGGCATAATGCACTTACCTCACAACTCAACCTCTTCCTTTGGTTTCCAGATGCTACAGTCACTCACAATGGCCGTGAACAGAAGATGGAAAGTGTCCAACCAGCACCTGATAACGTGTTGTTGACTCTTCGACCACAGCTTATTAATATGGCAGCCACTGGTATTTCAACCATGAGTACCAGGGATCCGTGTAAGTTTGTTCATTTGTATTACTGTCCTACTTGGTTTCCACGTGCATGCACAGTGTCAAAAATCATACAAGGTGGTTTTGTTGTATTGTCTTTCCTGGCTTTCAGCGGTCTCATATGGCAACCTTATATATCCTCCTGTTTATGAGATAATTTCCTAGAAAGTGAGCATCAGAGAGATATACCTGTGTGGTTACCATAACACACTTAACTAACAGCTCAGCCTCTTCATTTGGCTTCCAGATGCTACCATCACTTACAATGTCCCCAAGGAGAAAATGGAAAAGAGCCAACCCCAACCTGATAACGTCTTGTCAACTGCTTCCACAGGGCTTATTAATGTGGCAGGAGCTTGTGGTTTTATTGTATTGTCTTTTGTAGGTGAAGTTGTGGGGTCTCAGATCACTGCCTGGTATATCCTCCTGCTTTACGTGATAAATTCCTAAAAACTGAGCATCAGAGGGATATATACATGTGTGGTTGGCATAATGCACTTACCTCACAGCTCGACCTCTTTATTTGGTTTCCAGATGCTACTGTCAATCACCATGTCCATGAAGCAAGGATGGAAAATGGCCAACCACAACAGGATAACGTCTTGTCAAATGTTCTATCTGGGTTTATTAATGTGGCAGGAGCTAGTATTCCGGCAATGAGTTCCAGGGATCTGTGGTGTATGTGTGTTTTTTACTTATACCGTCCTTCTTGATTTTCATATGCATGCATAGTGTCATCAAGGGAAGAAGGTGGTTTTGCGGTATTACCTTTGCTTGCCTCAATTTCAGGGGTCTCTGATTGCCACCTGGTATATCCTCCTGCTTTATGGGATAATGTCCTAGAAACTGAGCATCAGTAGGATATCCCTGTGGGGTTGTCATTATGCACTTACCTCACAGCTCGACCTCTTCATTTTGTTTCCAGATGTCACCGCCACTCACAATGTCCATGAAGCGAAGATGAAAAATGACCAACAGGCACCTGATAACTCCTTGTCAGCAGTTCCACCAGGGTGTACTAATCTGTCAGGAGCTGATATTTCATCCAGGAGCACCAGGGGTCTGTGTATGTTTGTGTATTGGTTGTACTGTCCTGCTTGGTTTCCATATCCCTGCATAGTGTCCTGCAGGGAAGAAGGTGGTTTTGTTGTATTATCTTACTTGAACTTAGTTTGAGGGGTCTCGGATCGCTACCTGGTATATCCTCTTGCTTCATGAGATGACTTCCTAGAAACCGGGCATCAGAGGGATATACTGTGGGGGTGACATAATGCACTTACCTCACAGCTCAACTTTTTCATTTGGATTCCAGATTCTACTGTCATTCACGATATCCAGGAGGAGGAAATGGAAAATGGTCAAATCCCTCCTGATGGCCTCCTGTCAAATTCTGATTCACCAGAGCTTATAAATATGACAGGACATCGTATGCCACCCGAGGCATCGGATTCTTTCTCTTACGACTTCACAAGTCTCAGCAAAGATGAGCTGGTTTACAAACCTGATAGTAATGAATTTGCTGTAGGCATCAAAAACTACAGTGTCTCTGCAGGTGACCCACCAGTCACAGCAATGTCTTCAGTGGAAACTGTGCCAAATACACTACAGATATCTCCTGCCATGGCAAAGAAAATTAATGATGATATAAAATATCAATTAATGAAAGAAGTTCGAAGGTTTGGGCAAAGTAAGTAATGCAAGAATGTCTTATCAGTGAAAGCATGAGAAGTCTCTCATTCTATGATTTAGAACAGAAGTCAGCTGCCTCTTGAGCTCATTGTTTGGCTGAATTGGATCTGTATATAATTTAGCATGGCTTCACTTAATTTTCACTGGAAATTGCTAATATGTCTGCTTAAGTGTTTTGTTTTTCACAATAGTTCCTTAGTAATATACAGATGTTGTGATTTAAGCATTCAAAACACAAACACTATGTAACATTTTAGCCCATGAAAAATGTATACTGTGGTAGTGGATGCACTAAGATTGAGGTATATTTCATGTTCGTAATTGTAGAAATACTAATTTTTAAAATATCTTCAGATTATGAAAGAATTTTCATTTTGCTTGAAGAGGTACAAGGATCTATGAAGGTCAAGAGACAATTTGTTGAATTTACCATCAAGGAAGCAGCAAGGTGAGTGCAAAAAGGAACTCTGCTATTTTAAGCATTTGTGCCCAATTTGGGACAGGGGCAGGGACAAATCATGTTTGTTCCTCCTAATCTCTGGCTCTCAATCATAGTTCATGCTATTTCCACAGGCATTTAGGTTGATATTATCTTATTCTAACACTTTCTTCCAATGCCAGGGGGCCTTCCAAATTTATCAAAATCTGGGAGTGTGCATGGACCCTCAGTTGACTCACTTTGTATTTTTCTAGTTTGTATCTTTCCATGAGGATGCATTTTCTATTTGCATGTAGATGGTAAACTCTATTTTGTATCCACTCTACCTCTTACATCTCATAGATCCTGTAGATATCATCTGGTGAATGGAATTCCTCTTTAATTTCAGGTTTAAAAAAGTTGTCTTAATTCAGCAACTTGAGAAGGTGCTTAAAGAAATAGATTCCCACTGCCATCTCAGAAAAGTTAAGCACATGAGAAAAAAATAATTGTGTTAGTGCAAAGACCAAGGAGAAACAAGAACATATGCTGTAGGATGGAACAGGTTATTGCTGAAGCTCTCTATAATTCTGAAGTGATTTCCCTTCCAAAAGCTACGAAAAAGGGAGCTGTTTAAATTTAATAAATCACTGTTAGTAAAAGCTGCACTTTTCTTGTTTGTTGGTTTCTTCTTCCACTTGAGGAGGTATATGAGTTAATAACTCACCAAGGTATTTAGTATTACAGTTCTGGTTTCTGCAGCAGCTCACATTGCTATAACTGGTATTTATAACTGCCTTCTTTCACTACCTATTTCTCATTCCCTTTGCCCTGAGGTAGCATGTCAGCCTGTCATGGTGCTTGGCCTGGCAGGATGACTCAAACCTTCATTACTGAACATTCTGGACCATTCGATATCCTGCCTGGATTGGGTTGCTGTAATTTTCCATTAAGTGCAATCAAAAAACATGGGAGGGGCAGGGAGCAGTGGCACACTCCTGTAATCCCAACACTTTGGGAGACCGAGGCAGGCGAATCACGAGGTCACGAGTTCAGGACCAGCCTGGCCAGCATGGTGAAACCCTGTCTCTACTAAAAATACAAAAGAGTAGCCAGGCATGGTGGCCCGTGGTTGTAATCCCAGCTACTCAGGAGGCTGAGGCAGGAGGATTGCTTGAACCTGGGAGGTGGAGGTTACAGTGAGCCGAGATCACGCCACTGCACTCCAGCCTGGGTGGCACAGTGAGACTCCATCTCAAAACAAACAAACAAACAACAAAAAAAGGGAGGTCTAAGAAGCTCTCTAGACATGTCAGACATACTCTCTTTTAGCCCCTGTGCAATTCATCCCCCTTTCATTATCAAGTTCATCACCCCCAACCAGTAGATGACCCCCTCCTTTGACTCTAGATGGAAATTGATGAAGAGACCAAAATGGCCAGCTGACAGTATCTATCTGTTCTCAATGGAATTACTGTTATGTCCCTTGGCGAAAGCATTTCTTCCTTTGGAACTAAGACTTCTAGTTCAGCAGAGCCTCAAGTCAGAAAAATAAGAAGCATTTTTGCTAGTCAACCACTGGGGTGAAAAGTGAGTAGAGACACTCCCAATTGTACTTCTTGATTCTAGGACCCATGAATCCTGACTATGGGAGAGAAAGCAAACTATGTTGGATGCAGATAAACAGCAAACACTTCTTCCTAAAAGTAATTTCTCAGACCTGCAAGGTATTGCCACCTAGCTAGTACTATAACTGAGTTCCACAAGGCCATTCCACTGTTCTGTTGATCCAGTCACTTTAAGATAATGGGGGGCACTTTGGGAGGCTGATGTGGAGTTCCAGACAAGGTGGGAAAAACACTACTATCTCTTAAAAAAATGATGGGGGATAGGGGCATATACATAATAAGACCAGTGAATTTCTGTGAGCATGGGCCCATTGCTGCACTTTTAATTTTCTGTGAAGAGAGTGCCTTTTTTCGAGGTGATGCTGTGTGGAATACCATGATGGTAAATAAGGCATTTTTCTAAGTGCACAAATGTTGCTTTTCTCAGAGTACTGTGGGTGGGAAGGAAGATCCATAATCAGAATAAGTGTCTATTTGAGTAAGAACACAGCCCTGCCCCTTCCATAGTGGAAGTGGTCCAATGTAATTATCTGCCATCTGGTAGCTGGCTGATCACTCTGCAGGCAGGTGTCATATAAGAGGCTCAGTGTTGCTCTCTGTTTCTGGCAGATTGTACACTCAGCAATGACTGTGGTGCAGCTAAAACCAAGTTCTTGTCACACGACCAGGAAAGATTAGGTTCGCAGACACATTGAAGGGTGAGGAGCGGAATTTATTGGTTGAAAAGGAAAAATAGGAAGGAAAAAATATCTCTCAGCAAAGCAGGAGGGAGTCCTGCTAACAAGTCCCCATCTCACAGATTGATTCTGGACCACCACACAGGAACCGAAGAGACCAGGCTCCCTACCACCACCCCTGCACTAGCTGCAAACTTTCTGTGGCTCCACATCCTTCCCCCAGTACACATGTCACCATTATTAAGAAAGAATCAGTTGGAAAAGGGCGAGCAAACAGTGGCGATTCTCCCTGTGGATCACGAGTTACATTTGGGACCAGCAGTCTGGTTTTTCAACCTTCAGGCCATTTTAGGCTTGAAGGCAGGTTTCACCGGGAATCCTTGGCTGTCTCATATCTCTATCAACTGTAGCCAGGTTGGCCTTGGTGAATGGAAGTCCATGCTGCTGAAGCATAATCTCTATCCCTGTCACCTTGGCCACTTTGTGAGCCCATGAGGTTATGACACAAGTGTTGGGGAAAGAGGCTGATTAATATCTAGATAATAAGTACCTTATCCTTCAGATTATTAAAATTCTTCTCTGCTGAGGTTACCCTTTGCTGAGAACTCTCATGAGACCCAAATATCTCATAGCCCTGGCCATCTCTCCTCCACACAAGAGTACTGCTCAACGTTCTTCCCTCTGGGAAGATTTCCCTTCACCACTGTCCTTCAGGACTACACAGCTGTCCACTTCTGGCTTTTGTGGTAGGCAGGCATTATAGACGGACTGAATATTTGTGTCCTCTGAGAATTCATACGATGAAACCCTGACTCCCAATGGGATGATATTTGGAGGTGGAGCCTTTGGAAGGTAATTAGGTTTAGATGTAGTCATGATGTTTGGGTCCCTATGATGAGATTAGTGCCCTTATAATTACAGAAAAGGGAACTTGTTCTTCCATGCCTCTTCAACATTTGAGGATACAGCAAGGTGGCTGACTGCAAGTTAGGAAGAGGACGCTCACCAGAATTTGAGCATGCTGGCACCCTGTTCTTGGACTTCTAGCCTCCAAAACTATGAGAAAGAAATGTCTGGTGATGAAGTCACCCAGTCTGTGGTATTCCGTGGTAGCTGCTCAAACTGAGACAGCTGTAGTCTGATTCCCCAGGTTCCCATCTCCTGTATACTCAATCAAGCATTAATCCAAATACTACTATGGTGGGATTTTGGTGGATAATTAAAGTCTCAAGTCAGTTGACCTTGAGACATGGAAGTGGTGTGGGTGGGCCAGACCTGGCAGGGGAATCGTTGAAAAGCAGAGCATTTTTCTTACCAAGGAGCAGAAGAAGAGGTAAGAGAGTCAAAGCACAAGAAGGATGTGACACAGTAGGCCCGCTTTCAGGATAATACCGTGCTCCTGAAAAGGTATATAGGGTGGCAATAGGTGTTTAGAGCAGTCCCTGGATGACAGCCAGCGAAAACGTGGGAGCCACTTTCCTACCACCTCAAGGAACTAGATCTAAATGGGCAATAACCTGAATAAGTTTAGAAATGGATTATTCCACAGTCTCCACATCAGCACCCAGTTGGCCTGACATTTTGAGTTGGCCTTGGGAGACACTCAGCAGAGAGGCCAGTTGAGCCTTCCCGGTCTTGATCTGCAGAGCTGTGGATAATAAATGTGTGTTATTTTAGGCTGCCCAATTTGGGGTAATTTGTTATGTGGCAATAGAAAACTAATACAGGTGCTGCCAGCCCATTATAAAGAAAAAATAGTAAGTAAGCCAGGCCTAGAGATTTTTTTATTGTTTGTTTTTGAGATAACTCTGTTCATAAGGAACCCCCCTCGGAGCCATAGGTGTGGGTTCAGAGAGCTTTTTCTTGTACTAGGCCAAACTCAGAAGTAGCAGATTTTCCAGTCATTAGCAGATAAGTCACAGCAGCGCACCCCAATGAGGTACATGTTACCACCATCACAAACAAAGGAGGCCCACTATTTCTTGTGTCCCCTTTGAGTGACAGGAAGGGTGAGATGTACCAAGTTGCTGTTCACCTGATAAGTACTATGTTGACATGCCTCTGAGCACTTGACCACTAAATATTTCACTGAGTTTAAAGGCCCCTGATTTTTTGTGCGAATCGATACTTAGGTTGTCATGTCAGTATGTTACCAGTGTGTCTAGAGTAGTTGCTAGGTCCTGCCCAATCAGCATAATATCATCAATGCAAAGTAATGGTGTCACATGGTTGGAAGAAAAGGAGATCAAGATCCCTAAGGACTAGTTTGGGTCATAAATTTATGATGCAGGATACTTTCTTGACCCCTTCACAAGACTCGTGACAGGGGTGCCCAGCCACTTTGGCACCAGCAGAAGCAAACACCTTTTCCTAGGGTCCGCCTCACCGCACCCCTCATGGGAGGGAGCACATAGGCAAGTGAGTGTGGGAACTGGCCAGCTGCTTTGGCACTGGCAGGAGCAAACTCCGTCCAGGCTCTGTGGCAGCATCCAGATAGGAGTGCCTGCGACCCGAAGGTGCCAGAGTGCATGTTACAATGCTCTCTTAGCTCCACTATCCACGGACAGCAGTGTGTTATCAGCTCAGTGGTACCTTTGCCTCATTGCGTGGGGTGGCTGCCCTCTGTCAGCAAGGGCAAAGGGCCAGTGCGACAGCCTTTTTGGGTACCCACACGTCGTGGGTACCAAATTCTTGTCTGGTGCCCAAGAAGAATGAGGCCACACAGATGAACTGAAGGATGGCGAGTGCAGAGAATTTCATTGTGCAATGAAAGCAGCTCTCAGCAGAGAGGGGAGCTGGAAAGCGTATGGGAAGGGCAGGTCACTCTCCCCTGAAGTCAAGTCGCCTCTCTGCCTCACTTCTCCGAAGTCAAGTTGCTTCTCCTGGACGTACAGCCATCGCCTCTGAAGTGAAGTCAACTCTCCCTGATGTCCAGCTACTTCTCCTCTCTACTGGCTGAATCTGGAGTCTTTATAGGCATGGGATGGGGAGCAGGGCAGGCTGTAGGTAGTTTTGGAAAAGGCAACATTCGATTGGTAAAAAGACATTATTCAGAAAGAACAATTGACAGAGAGCAGCCAAACTGGGGTAGAAGTTCTCACTCCAGGTTTTTCAGCTTGAAGATGGGGTTTCACCAAAGAACCACCCTTGTCTGCCTAGAGTTTCTCTGCCTCCTGCCTCTATCAGTTAGAGAGCTAATATAAGACTGAGGTAGGAAGGAAAAGGGGTTTTGCTGGTCTTGCCAGATGAAAGCAAACAGTTCCTCATGATCTTTAAAAAACACGTATAAAGAAAAAGGCATTCACATGATCACATACACGTGCACACACACACACACACACAGATATATGTGTATATATGCATATATAATGTTAAATACCTATCTAATTTTAAACATATCTCTGTCTACATAAAAGGGAGTTGTTATGTAGAATTGGTCTGATATAGTATGTTTACATGACTATTCCATCTCTATAAGGCTCTTAGGCTCTTATCTCACGTATAATACTGAATAAGAGGCAAACATTTCTGGACTTGCCAAACCATATTTTGTGCTAGAAGAATAGAGTGGAAGCACCTGGTGAGGGTGCGTTTGCCGAAATACTGCCCTCAGTAAGCAGAGAGGCTCTCACCCCAAATATTTGAGGCTCCTGGATCTGGGCAAGGAGCAGCCCTGTGCAGCAGGCAGGCTGGATATTTGGCTCCTTAAACTCTATTCCAACTCTAGCTGCCTATGACCTGGGATGGGTCTTTTCCTTCTTGGGGCCTCATTTGTATCTCTGGAAAAGGACAATCCTGGGATAACTGATCTCTGATGTTTCCTGCCTCCTTGACAGTCGTGTCTGGGTAAATTGCTTTCCCTGGCCACAAGAGTGGTGTGTTTCCGTAATTCCTTTATTCTAAAGACTTTTGAAAGCCACTTTGTTGGAATACCAATCATTTCCCATCAGGAGCTTAAAACAATCCTCAGAGACTCATTATGATGTTTCCTTCATTCAACAAATGTTCCTTGAGGGTTTTCTAGTGCTGGTTCTCTCCTAGACGTTGGGGAGATGATGGTGAAAAATTCACATGGTTGGCATTTCACCATCTTACGCATCAGGGTACCTCTGATTGCAATGAGCAGAGAATCTGCCTGCCTGTGGGAGTGGCCCAGGGCGTCACACAGTGAGAAGTCTGCAGGGAAGCAAGCAGAGTAGGGCCAGGACTTGGTTCAGATGAATGAGGCAAAATTTTGAGGGAAAACAAGGCACTTGGTAATGAAGATGAATTGTAGTTTGCCATAATCTTTTTTTTCTTTTCTGAGACAGAGTCTAGCTCTGTTGCCCAGACTGGAATGCAGTCATGCGATCTCTGCTCACTGCAACCTCCACCTCCCGGGTTCAAGCCATTCTGCTGCCTCAGCCTCCTGAGTAGCTGGAACTACAGGTGCGCACCACCACACCCAGCTAATTTTTCTATTTTTAATAAAGATAGGCTTTCACCATATTGGCCAAGCTGGTCTCGAACTCCTGACCTCAGGTGATCCACCCGCCTTGGACTCCAAAAGTTCTGGGATTACAGGCCTGTGCCACTACATCCTGCCCATAATTTTTTAAAGATCAAAATTAATACAAAACTTCCACAATGAGCAAAATATTGAAATTTAAAATAAAGGCAAGATTTGTCGTTGCACCTGCAGAGCCCTGAGCGTCATGCATGTGGAGGAGACTTGTGGGTGCCACAGGCCTCTGATTTAAAAACGTCGCACTTGCAGTTTTCTGTGTGACCACTGCTTCCTTCTGAGGGAAGCTGGCAATTGTTCCCTTTCTATGCTCATGCAATCCATAGTGCCACAGGGTGGAAAAAAGAAATAGTTTGATTTAATTACAAATATCTCTGTGCAATTTTTGAAAATATTCTAAAGAACACTCAAGTAGGTCATGCAAATTTTATTCATTAAAATATTTGACTTTTCAGAAATGGAATTTCATCAAATATCAAACATTTTCTGAAATAGTATTCTTTCCCAGGAAAATAGCAATTATCAAACTACCTTTATACTTTATCCACTGAAGACAGTTATGAAAATTACACTGGTGTTCACTTCATTTTTAAAAAATTAATTTTCAAGAGTTTTTGAAAGTCAGATTTGATAAGAAGCCTGGTGTGAACTTTTTTACTCTTTATAACTATTTATTTTTTATCTTTATATAAATTTTTATGGACATCTCTGTAACGACTTCATATTGTAAATCACACAAGTATCCATAACTAATATAAATTACTTGATTATGTATTAGCACATTTACTCTAAATGGATTCTATTAATTGAAAGTAAATATAATTGTAAATTATACTAAAATTAATTAGACAATTAAGGCACCAAAGGTAAGTGGTGTAATGTTCAAGAAAGAAGTAAAATGCATGTGGAAATTTATCAAAATTATGGGAGTCATTCAGTTATAAGGTTGACTAGAAAAAGTATTGCAGCTGCTCAAGATAAATGTTTTCCTATCATTGACATTATTAGAATATAGTTACCCTCAAATCCACTGAAAACTAAGGAAACTTTCTGAAATGGTAACAAGAAATTGAAGGGAAGTGTTAGATATTTCAGAAACACGTAGTCATGAGTTTGGGCTAATAAAACAGAAGAGGCTTTAATAGACAGAATATGAACAAGACCAAGAACAACATGCAAATTCCAACATATTCATATGATGACCAGAGATTTTTAAAAAGATGGGTGTATGGCTGGGCACAGTGTCTCACGCCTATAATCCCAGCAATTTGGGAAGCTAAGGCAGGAGGATTACTTGAGCCCAGGAGTATGAGACCAGCCTGGGCAACATAGCAAGACCCCATCTCTACAAAAGATATGAAAATTAGCTGTGTGGGGTGGTGCACAGCTGTGTCCCTAACTACTCAGGAGGCTGAGGTAGGAGGACCGTTTGAGCTCAGGAGATCAAAGCTGCAGTGGGATGTCATCCCACATCCCAATGGTACATTCCAGCCTGGGCAACAGAGCAAGTCCCTCTCTCAAAAAAAAAAAAAAAAAAAAAAAATGGATATAAGAAAATACGCTAACAACTAGCAGAGAGTGGATTCATCCTGACTGGATCGTTTATTCCAAATAACGTTTGTCTTTATCTGGTTCTTTGTGAATACTTTGTAGCAGCAATGTGACAGAATCAGATGTATGAAACTCAAAAAAAGGGGGATCATAGTTGGAAGAATTGAAATAGAATTTGGAAACATGAGAATTTCCTGTTCCAGCACGATGCTTTTCCAAAATAGAAGTGTTTTATGGTATATATATATATGCAGACTCATAGCTTAATAGACAACGGTTTGCAGAAGGTGATAAAATCAACAAAAGTGATAGAATATTTTGGAGTGTTGTTGACGGCTGTTCTGAGACACTGGTTCTTGTTTTCTTAGTTTAAATGAAATTAAACAAGAGGCACACAGGAAAGGAGATGCAGCATGGAGAAATTTATTGCAAAGGAAAAAGGATATTTTGAAAGTTAAGAGGAGAATACACCCTGAGAGAGACAGAGAGGATTCAGGGCTGGCTGGTCATAAGGATGAGACAGCATTGATTATTACTGGGGAAACTCCCTTTATGGGAGTCTTACATGATTATTCAGAAGGAGGTGGGAAGAACTGTTACTAGGAAGCATGTTCTGGGTGGTCCTCTGGGTCCACATGCCCAGTAGCTACCCATGCGTGTTGATACATCACATATCTCATCAGCATCTTAAATCTCCACCCAGGGGTGTGGTTTTTACTATTATAATGAGCAAAGGGTCAGTTTGAGGACAGGTAAAATCAAAGTGCATGTATTCTCTGCAGAGGACATTCCCTACTGAAGATAGCTGTGCTTGAATGAGCTTAACTACAATGTGAATGCTGAGGCTTATTTTTTGACTGTACAATCCCCACGGTTGCTGCGTGCCAAGGACATGGTCACTTCGTTGACTGCCTACCCTGTCTCAATTTTCCCCTAAGAGATCTTAGGGTCTATAATCATATGGGAGGTGGAGGGGCTAGGTCATTTCTTCTGAAGCTGCTTCCTGCTGAGTGTGGGGTTGTCCCTGCCTAGCCTGGGCCCTAAAGTCTCTTCCTGCCTGATCTAACGCTGTGTGAACCATGTAGTTCACGGGACTGGTGGGCAAGACGTGAGATAGCTCATTAGCAGCCCAAGGTTGAAAGCCTTGTGAAACCATCATGTGGACTTGAAGTCGCTGTAAGCAGGAGAGTAAGATATCAGCATTATAAACAAAGTTGGACCAAAAGTTAAAGCTAAAAGTATGTTAATGACTGGCACCATTAAAGGGTGCAAGGCAGACAATAGCTATTGCTTCCAAATTCCCATGGAAGTTCCTAAAGTGTTAATTTTGTTTGCCTGGGTAATGATATTTTTAATATTTTCTTGGACTAAACCAGACTGATTGATGTAAAAAGAGCATTCCTCTTTCAAATAAAAACTTGTTTCTCTTTGTCCAGCTGTGAGAAGATTTAAGGCTTTTCGGTTTTGTAGGACTATAATGGCCAGGGAGTCCAGCTGTTGTTGAAGTCCAGTGAGGCCCCCTTCCATTTGTTGGAGAGCCACCATGATCTCCTAAAACAGTTTATGCTAGATTCCCAAAGCTCCACCTCCTGTAGCTGACCCTGATAATCCCTATAGACAGGGCAGTACTGAAATTTAGGGAATACGGGGTCTTGCTCAGAGGTGAATCTTGCTATGTTGGTACATGGGGACAGGGAGAGATGTGTTAGCCCATGCAAAAGTTAGATAAGGGGAAATGTAAGCGATGGAGCATCGCCCCTTCCACAGTAGAGGTAATTGTAGATATGCTGAAGATCCACAAAACCCCCAATTTTTTTGTGATGGTGAAATTTCTGATGCAAAAGTATTTTGCATTAAAGTGGTGAATACAGTGAAGGTTCTATAAAAGGGGTCTCCTATTTTCTGGCCTATAAGTGAAAGGTTTTGTGCAGATAAATTGGCAGTGGTTACTGGGTCTATTAATGAATGGTAGAGTTGGATGGTGGCATTAATAAGTTTTTTAAATACAGTTCCCCTTTAGGGTTCCACCAAAGGACATAGTTATCTTGTGATAGGATATGTTGACAGTCCTTCGGGGATGTATTGAGATAAGGGTTTCCGGTGAGAGGATGGCCTCAGCAAAAACGAGAGGTTGTAGTTTGGTTGATATGAAATAGAGGTGGTGCCAGTCCGGGGACATAATAGAGCAAAAAATTGGTTGTCTGGGTGAGGTGTCCATTTATTATTAGTTTAACTCCTGTAGAGGTATTGACTAAAATATGTGACAGTGATAAAGTTTCAGCTACACTGACTCTCTTGGAGTTCTACGAAAGTGGCAGAACTGCCATGATTAATGTAAAGGCAGAAGAGGAATTGCTCTGGATAAAAGGTATGTAAGAAAGCAATTTTTCCTTTTGGGATATTTGAACTGCTGCTGATAATTAAGAGGAGGAGCTTAAGGACCCCAGGACCTGACCCAGTAAAATCCCTTTGTATTGACTGTTGGGCCTGATATCCCCATTCTGTGGGCCAGCGAGTTCGTCCCTGGAGATGTGCTGGGATGCCAGACCAGTCTTCTAAGGGCCCAGGTCTGGCATACCCCCAACCTTTAGTAGTTACGAAAAATCATCAAGGCTGAGTTAAGTTTTTTTTTCTTTTGTGTGTGTGTGTGTGTGTGTGTGTGTTGATTTTGCATTGTTTTGTTTTGTTTTGTTTGAGACGGAGTTTCACTCTTGTTGCCCAGGCTGGAGTGCAATGGCACAAACTCGCCTCGCTGCAACCTCTGCCTCCTGAGTTCAAGCCATTCTCCTGCCTCAGCTTCCCAAGTTGCTGGGATAGAAGCATGTGACACCACACCTGGCTAATTTTGTAATTTTAGTAGAGATGGGGATTCACCATGTTGGTCAGGCTGGTGTCGAACTCCTGACCTCAGCTGATCCACTTGCCTCGGCCTCCCAAAGTGTTAAGATTACAGGCATGAGCCACCATGCCCAGGCCTGAGTTAAGTTTAATAGACTAACAGTATGGTTAATTACTTCCCCTGCAGATAGGCCAGTGTCTCTAAAAGCCATCAGAGTATGGCAGTCAAGTACCAAGAAAATGAGGACGTTACCTGTCTTCCAGATTGGCTTTATCTGGAATTGTGTTCTTGAATAGAAACTTCAGAGCCTCTATGGGCTGGCAGGTGTAATTAGTAGCTTCCTCTGGTTCCTGTAAATGTTTATTGCAAAGCTGAATTCTGATCATGTGAACCCAATCGACAGCCATTGGGGTGGTTAGTAGTACTTACTAAGGTCCCTTCCATTTGGGAAGAAGTGGATCTGCCAGGGGGCCTTCCTTCCAAGTTTTTAATATGACTCTGTCTGCAGGTAGGATTTGGAGGATATTTTTCACTTGTCCAGGTGAGGGCAGCGCTGCATTGCCATACTCCTGGATAGCTTACTGTACCCAGGTTAGTTTTTTGTTTTGTTTTTTGTTTGTTTGTTTGTTTTTGACATCAGACTGTTGCTCTGTCACCCAGGCTGGAGTCTAGTGGTGCAATCTCGGCTCACTACAACCTCCACGATTCTCCTGCCTCAGCCACCCTAGTAACTGGGATTACAGGATGGCCACCATGCCCGGCTCATTTTGTATTTTGGGGGTTTCACCATATTGTCTGGGCTGGTCTTGAACTCCTGACCTCAAGTGATCCGCCCGCCTCGGTCTCCCAAAGTGGTAAAGCACAGATGTGAATCACCGCACATGGCCCCTGGCTCAGATTTTGATTATATTGTAGTAGACTGGATTTCTAGTTTGATTAACAGGTCTAAGGTAAGGAAGTGTCTCCCAGAAGTCATCTCACACGGACTAAGTTTTGTCTTTTCTTTAGGTGCCACTCGTATTCTCATGATGGCTATAGGCAACAGAATGTACCAAGACTCAAAAGTTGGCACAGTTTTGCCAGGATCTGCCTTAAAGTTTGATTAGTCCTATTAATCTTGCGGGAGGATTGTGGCCTCCATGAGGAGTGGAGATGAAATTTAATTTCCAAAGCTTGAGCTATCTATTGGGTTACAGTTGCAAGAAAACAGGGGCCTTTGTCGCTCCGCAAGGAGCAGGGGAGGCCAAATCCTGGTATGACCTCTTTTGGCAGTGCCTTGGCCACTTCTGTAGCTTTCTCTGTTCCGGTGGGGAAAGCTTCTACCCATTGGATAAAGGTGTCTACAAAAACTAAAAGGTATTTAAAAACCCGAAAGGAGGGCATTTGGGTGCAGTGAATTTGCCATTCTTCACCAGGATAGGTTCCTCACCACTGGACTGAGGTGAGGAAAGGAGGGCACCCTTGTTTTTTGTTTGTTTGTTTGTTTGTTTGTTTTGTTTGCCCCCAAGGTAATTTTGACAGCAAAGTTCACAAGCCCAAGTGACCTTTTTTATTGTGGTTGCCAGGCCTTTACCTGTAAAAACCTGGTTCATCCAGGTGGGTCATAGCGTCCTGCCCATATGGAGGGAATTATGTAAACTTTTAACAGTTTGCCAAGGTGGGACTGAGGAAGCAATAGCATTTGGCGTATGAGTCACCAACCCTCAGCTGTTATGGTCCCCTGATTTTCTTTAACCCATTCTCTTTCTTCTATAGTATAGGATGGATTTATATCAAGACAATGGGACGGGCATAGTGGCTTATGCCTGTTATCCAGCATTTTGGGAGGCTGAGGTAGGCTGATCAATTGAGGCCAGGAGTTTGAGACCAGCCTGGACAACATGGCAAACCCCTTCTCTACTAAAGTACAAAAATCAGTGGTGTGATGGCACACGCCTGTAGTCCCAGCTACTCAGTAGGCAGAGGCTGGAAAACTGCTTGAGCCCAGGAGGCAGAGGATGCAGTGAGCCGAGATAACGCCACTGCACTCCAGCCTGGGTGACAGACCAAGACTCGGTCTCAAAAAATAAAAATAAAAAATAAGATAAAATAAAGACAATGGGCAGAGAGGAATAAGGCCGGATGGGCTACAGCTTCCGTAGTTGCCCTGCTATCTTCCCTGCCAGCCCTTGCATTGTCCAGTGAGACTGAGGAGTTTCCTTTTTGATGTCTCTGACAGTGAATGACCACCACTTGCTTAGGATCATTCACAGCCTCTAAAAGCTGCAGTATTTCTTTACTATGTTCAATGTGGGAATTCCTTGCATATAGAAGACCCCGTTCTTTACAGATAGCAGCATGTGCATGAAGGACAAAGCAGGCATCCTTGGAGTCAATATATAGGTTTAGTATCTTTCCCTGACCTACAGCCAGGGCCCTAGCAAGGAGAATTAGCTCCGCCTTTTGTGCTGAGGCATTAGGTGGCAGTGCCTGGGCATCTACTGTTCGCTGTAGACTAACCACATTATATCCTGAACTCCTTTTTCCATTTTCCATAAAAATACTTCCATCAGTGAACCATTCATCATCAATGTGATTAGGTATCGATACATTTGTATATGAAATAATTTACCTCATAAAACATAACAGGAAATTATTGAAAGTCCAAATGCTTTAATATTTCTAAATTTAGATGAACTTACAGGTGTTTATAATGTTGCTATACCATAGAGCGATGATCATGTGTCTGATTGGTCTTAAAAATTCAAAACAAGTACTTAATGCTTCTGGGAAATCATGCCAAATCTTTTGAGAAGCAAACAAGCAAACTGTGTATTCTCACTTTTTAAAATTTTACTTTATGTTCCGGGATACATGTGCAGAATGTGCAGATTTGTTACATAGGTATACATGTGCCATGGTGGTTTGCTGCACCTATCAACCTGTCATCTAGGTTTTAAGCCCCACATGCATTAGGTATTTGTCCTAATACTCTCCCTCCTCTCGGAGCATCTGTGGCGGGTGTATACAAGGGTACATACCTGCCAGAATTTAATCAAAAATCATTATGCCAAACATGAGGCTCATTGGGTTCATTTTTGTGTGCGTGAATTCAATGAGCATAGGGAAGTTCTTGTATCTGTTCAAAATAATATATCAAAATGTATCTGGAAAATTATATATTTATATGGAGACATACTGGGCTTCAAGATAACATGCAATAAAGAAACTAGAAACTAATTAAAGATGGTTATCAAATATTAAAAGACATAATATGAAACAACATAAAACATTATGCCAAGTACAAAGTGTCTTTGTACATGCAGATGACAAATATTTGTGTAACATTATGGTTTAATAGTATTTTCTACCAAGTAGAAAAAGTTAATAAAGCTCTACAATTAAAAAAAAAAAGAAAGCATATCTACGCCAGGTGTGGTCCTGAGGTGGGTGGATCGATTGAGCCCAGGAGTTCAAGAACAGCCTGGCCAATATGGTGAAACCCTATCTCTACAAAAGAAATATAAAAATTCGCCAAGTGTGTTGGCATACACCTGTCGTCCCACCAGCTATTAGAGAGGCTGATGGGGAAGGATCGCTTGAGCTCAAGAGGTCGAGACTGCAGTGAGCCGTGATTGTGCCACTGCACACCAGCCTGGTCAACAGAGCGAGACCCTGTCTCAAGAAAAACACACATAACTATACGTACAAAAAAGCAAAACTATCTTTGCTTACAGAAAGTGGAAGAAAGTATCTTTGGAAGTATGTTTGATGGAGGTGAAAGTTTAACAAGATAAATGAATGCATTTCCTTAATTTGAGAATGTAGGGAACAGAAAAGTAGAGAAATCAGAAATGTCCAAATCACCAGATAAGAATACAAATTATTTTGGGCAAAGTACAATTCAAACAGAAAGTAAGAAGTTTATAGATGCCATAATTTCATATTAGTAAGGGAGATATGACAAAGTAAACAAAGTGTTTGGACTCTTTAACTGGAGAAATATTACTTTCTATGAATAAATCTGATCTACAAAAGAAGCCGCTTACATAACCCATAAATATTCTGTTGATATGTCTTGTAGAGTTTCATCTCCAATAATTGGTTTAAAACAGAACAGAGTATCAATACTTTGTAACACAACAACATCACATTTGGATCTTGTAAAACTGACTCACTAATCTCCCTTTGCCCAGTCTTATCCAAATTTAGCCTTAACATTTTTATTGAACAATACCAGTCAGAGCGGCATCCTGCAAAACAACTTTCAGTAAGCTGAAGTTGAATAAAAATCACTTGGGATCATCACTTGGTCAAGAGAAATTGTCACACATGGCAATTCTTCTCATTGAAAATGAGATCGACAAAGTAGTATATTTTGAAAATATCACGAGTTTGTTTCCATTAGAGCCAGAAAGTAAGATGTTAATAAATTATATTTGGAGCACAAATAAAATATTCCAATTTAAAATAATCTTGCAAGAGGGCGCAGTGGCTTACACCTATAATCCCAGCACTACGGGAGGCTGAGGCAGGTGGATAGCTTGGGCCCAGGAATTCAAGACCAGCCTGGTCAACATGGCAAATCCCATCGCTACAAAATATATAAAAACTAGCCAGGTGTGGTGGTGTGCACCTGTAATCCCAACGACTTGGGAGGCTGATGTAGGAGGATTGTTTGAACCTGTGAGTTTGACTCTGCAGTGAGCCACATTATGCCACTACACCCCAGTCTGGGTGACAGAGCAAGACTCTGTCCAAAAATTTTATATACATACATATATATGTGTGTGTGTGTGTGTGTGTGTGTGTGTGTGTGTGTGTGTATGGAGAGAGAGAGTAAACAACAAAAATAAATTTAAAAGCAAAATAATATTGTAAGGTTTGTGCACCTACCTTCCAATTTTTCAATATCCTTACAACAACTTTAATGTTCTGGAAATACTAATTGTTTAAAAATTTATGAAAATATGTTTATTGAGGTGCACATTTCCCCCGTGCCTTGGGCTCCAGTGTGACTGCATAGCACTAAGTAAGGGCTGGGGATTAGCGCTCTCCACATCCAGGCATCGTGAGTGACTCTTCCCGGAATATAAAAAGGAGAGAAGTGGAAGAAGGTGGGGTGGCTCTGAAAGCAGAGGTCTTCCCACACCATCTCAGCTGACATCTCACTGTCAACAACTGGGTCAGAGGACCGCCCTTACTGAAAAGGAGTCCAAGGCGGAAAATATTTTTTTTAAAAGACTGCTCAAAACAAAATCAGGGTTCCAATAGAGAGGAAGAAAGTGGTATGGATGGTAGGTAGTCAGGTGGCAATGCCTGCCCACAAATGAGACATTGAACCATGACACAGATAGACTGTCTGCAAGTTGTAGTGCTATGATGAAAACAAGGGGCTGAAATTATAGAGGGTCTTACTTTAGACTGGATGACAAAAAGGTCTCTCTGAGACAGTGGCATTTAAGGAGAGATGGAAAAGATGACCAGGAGCAGTGACTCACATCTGTAAACCCAACACTTCGGAAGGCCGAGACAGGAGGACTACTTGAGACTGAGAGTTCAAGACTAGCCTACGCAAAATAGAAAGACTCCATCTCTACAAAAAAAAAAAAAAGTTAAAAATAAGAAAAATAAAGAAAAGTGAACAAAATGGGAAACAGTTATTTGGACAGAGGAAAGAGCAACTACAAAGGCTCAGTAATAGACACATGCCTGCCATGTTTGAGGAACGGCAAAGAGGCCAGAGTGGCTTCAGCACAGGGATGGATGGGACAGGGACAGGTGGGTGGCACCAAGTGTGGTTGGGAATACGAAGCAGGGGCCTCAGCATGAAACATTCTTCCAACTGCCTCTTCTGTGATCACATCATCAGTCCTTCTTGGATGAAAAGTCTAAGAATATGATTTGAGATTTTGTTTTTGTTTTTGGCCTCCATCCACAATATCCTCCCTGCCGATCCTGGAGTTGGCGGTGGCCAAGGCAGAAGCCCATTATTCCTCCAGTTCTTTCAGCAGCCACAGCCTGGGATTGGTCTTGCTGCCAACCTGCTAGCTGATGCACAGGGGATGAGCCCTCAGCCTGTGTTCACAGAATTCCTTAAAGCCCTTTTACCTAGACATGGGCCAGCTTTGTGGGACTGCACTTCTGCTCAGTTTCCTTGAAAAGCACTCCTGGACCCTGTAAAACCTGGAGTCTACAGAACCTTCCATGTATTTTTCCAAATCCCTCAGTTTACAAAATCTTGCACGTATTTTTCCATAGGAGGCCCAAACCTGCTCTTTGTATCTCCTTTTCTTCCCCCTTTCTTAAAGAGATTGGCCAAGGGGCACGTTGGTGCCCCTTGGATTGGACTCTTCCAGTAAGACTCCTTCTTGGGCTCTAGGCTCTCCCCTTGGAAACTACAATGTTGAGGCTCTAGGACCTGCTAGCAAGCTCCGGCCTTGTAGATGACAGATTCCAGTGTCCCATGGGCACCAGTCCATCCTAAGGCCTTCCTTCCCAGTTCAGAGAAAACCCGCAGTGGCTAAGCTGAATTCTGATGCAGGCACTACCTGTCTGAGTTCAAACACAGTTTTGTACAGCCCACTGCTGGCTGCACAGCAGACACTGGGAAAAGGCAAATATCTATATTCCCCTTTTTACATTTCCTTGGGAATCACTTTTACTAATCTCCCTCACAAGACTTGCAGAGCACTTGGAACTTTCTCAAATGGAAAGATCTCTGTATACATAATTTTATGATCTGTAACAACTTGTTCAGAAACTTCTTCATTCTGGTTCTGAGACTAATGCATTACATACATTGGATATGCCACTTGTGAAAGTCAGCTTTAAGCAGAATATCAAGTATATTCATGGACCACCTACAGATCTGTGGGCAAAACCTTGTGGCAACCATGCTTTCCACCATCAGAGAAGACCTATTTTAAAGCAAAAGCTCTTTTGAGAATCATCAGGTTGTGTTTGGCATGGCAGCAGGGGCAGGGACATTAGAACACAAGTTATTGTCATTCCCCCCTCACCAAGGCTCTTAAAAACATTGGCTGGCTCTGGTGGCCCTGTCTGGTTGTCCTCAACTATCAAGATTTGGATTTGCCATTTACTGACTGTGGGACTTGGGTCATCACCTCATCTTTTTTGGTCTAACTTCCTCACCAGTAAAATGGGGTGAGCAATTTCTACTCCCTGGAATCCTCAGCAGGAGTGAAGGAGGTGTAACATTCCAAGAGTCTGTACCATGCCAGGGCATAGGTGACACTCAGAAAATTTGTGGGCTAACGATGAGGGCAAAGATGAATGATACTGGCTGGGCTCATCAGTGCTGCGTGACACCTACAGGGAGACAGACTCTGGTGACCCCTAACCCCCAGAAGAAACTGAAAAGGTACAGAGATGTCGGCCGTGGAGCACAGCCTGTGGACAGGGCAACATGCACTTTGGAGGCAGGAAGATAGCCTGATTTAAGATGCTCTGCGTGAGCTTTAAGCAGAATCTCCACTGTCTAGTGTGAATTGATTTTCTGAGTATCTCCCCTGGAAATGAGACTGTTGTTCTAGGTGCAGGTTTTCAAAGGAAAGGACGTCCCTTTTTATACAAACTCCGTGTTGCAGGAATATCAAGCGTCTGCCAAGGGACACTTAGCCTTGTATTACGGGCTCTTGAACCTGATACAGAGTTGCATCACATTTTAAGATGAAAGGGGTTTTTGCCATGGACTGCTCCACTTGGTGAGGCAAAATCTTTGTACTTTTTAGTTTGGGGATCTCAGTTTACTAAGGAATCTAGTTGCCCTTTTGTGTAGTACAGTCACATTGCAGTAGAGTTCTTAGAGCATTGGCAGTGGAGTTAGAAACACCTGGGTTTAAATCTGGGTTTAGCTACCAGCTAGTTGTCTGACCTTGGGCAAGTGACTTAATCTCTTGACGCTCAGTCTCCTCAGGTGTTAAGTAGAAACCATAGCTCCTATCTCAAAAGGTGTGGGGATTGAAGGTGAGCATGAAAGTAAGAAGTCATAGGCGATGTCCAGCATACTTTCATTGCTCATGCGATGTCCTCCCTAGGTTGGTACGGCATATAGGAAGTGGACATGGCCAAGTACCTAGTAGATGTTGCAGCTCTGGGGCAGAGCGAAGTTCAAGGTGGGTCATTTGCTAATTTTCAGTGATCTGTTCTGAGGTAAGCAGAGTGAAGACTAGCCCGGAAGGCCAGCAATGAGCTGAATCAGGGTAATTGAGTCCTGATGGGAGACAGCTTCCTAGGAGTACTCAGAGCTGACAGGCTGAGGTGGAGGCAGAAGCAAAAGATGGGAGCTAAGCCCTCCTTCTCCTGAGAGACGCTGTAAGAGATGACCAGTGAGTAGAGAAAGTTCTGGAGTCAGCGTCATGTGATGAGCAGAACACAATGGGAGGCTGTGTATCAGGAGGAGCCTAAAGCTGAAGAGTATGAGGAGGCTGCACTGGACGAGTGGAAAGTGTTTTGGATTCAAGACAGAACTGGAGATGAGGTGCTGCTACAGGTATGCATTTATGTGCCTATAAGCTGACACTGGTTACTTAACCTCTCTGTGTTTCCAAATCCTCTTCTGTAAACAGAGGATGATAACAGCAGCTATTCCCTAGGACTGTTGTGAAAGTAAAAGAATTAATATATTTATTCAGTATTGACTAAAAACCCTCTAAGTGTCAGGCACTAATGTAGGCATGAAAAAAAAGCGGTGAACTAAACTGTTCTTGTGGATCTTACATTCCAGTGGAGGGGAAATGCACTAAACAACCAGAGCAACTACAGAACATATTATTCACCAAAAGCAGAAATCAGGTGAAGAGAGGGAACAAGAGAGGATGGTACTTTGAACTTGGTAGTCAAGGAAGGCTTCTCTGAGGAAGAGACATCTAACCTGAGACAGGACTAAAGGACCTTGTGCATTTAGTTCGGCTCTGAAGGGCTCAGCTTCTGCATAGTCCCCTGTCCTCCAAGGTCAGAGAAAAAGGAAGAACACGGATTTTAGTAAGTCTTCCTAAGGGTTTCCAGCTCATATCTGTGGGTGCAGTCTGCATGTAATCTTTTCTTCTGCATGCTGCCTGTTCCAGCACCAGATGAGGAGACAGCAAACTTACAGGGACTGCTTAATGAGTTCCTGCCATTACAGAAGGCCCTTTCATTATGAAAAATCTTCACACACAGATATTATCGCCTACTGGTTCTGCTTTCCTGGTTGAAGGTTGATTGATACAGATTTTGGTAATAAGTGTGATTTCAGAAGAATAGAATTTTAAGAAGAAATTCTCTGAAATTGTTCTGGGTTTCTGGAGTTCCCTCGTTTATCTGATTTGTTTTAAAGGCCTTCATGACCCTGTTTCTAATGGTAAAAGGGCACTGGTAGTCTACGGCAAGAAGTGGCAAGGGATTTTCTCAAATTATCACTTTTAGTTACTCGCACTCAAGCACCTGTAAGAATGCCAGCGTCTAGGTGACCAAGTAGGTGATTTCCGTAAACAAGTATCCTGGAACGTAAAATAAAATAAAAATTTTAAAAAGTACAAAAATAGCCTACTATATTGGTGCAGGCCTATAGTCCCAGCTACTGTAGGGGCTACGGTGGGAAGGTCGCTTGGGATCAGGAGGCGGAGGTCGCAGTGAGCCGGGATCATGCCACTGCACTCCAGCCTGGGCAACAGAAAGACACTTTTTCTCAAAATTTAAATAAATGGATAAGTAAATAAATTACAAAAAATAACGTAGTAGTGAAAATGAGAAGTATAATGGAGATGACCGGTTGCCTCTAAATGTGCTGGAGAACATAGGAAAAGAAAATTATGACATCAAGTCCTTAAAGCCTTATCCATATCCAGATGCACATAAAGAACTAGAAAGTGTCCATGAAAGAACCCATTATCTCCTATAGCCGCAGAACGGATATTTGGGAAAACCAAATCCAAAGCTGAATCCTGTGGTTGACTGAATTACGACACGAATGCACTTCCTAATCTCTCAAGGTCTCTTCTGTTCATGTTAGAGCACTTGTTGGGAATGAATGGGATCCTGAATATTTTAATGTGACATATATGCAGACTTTGATGAAGCTGGGTACCTTGAACCCCTCAATTCTGTGACATATGTCTTTCAGACACCTAAAAAAGGTGTAAAAAAGTAAAAAACAAACAAACAAACAAAAAACACCTTCACTCCCGCCTGAGGAGTTTATTTCTCCGCTGCCTGAAGAACCTGCAATAGTCTCGTCTGAGATAGTGGCCTTGCAGGACACTGCTGACCCTCCTGAGAAACTGCACCTACCACCTTTACTTCTTTTAAAACCCTGTAAAACTCAAGTTTCCACCAGCCCCAAACTAGAGGGTACATAGTGCAACCCATTAGTAAGGGTAGAATTTACTATAACAACTACAGATTTTTTTTCCAATGTTAATAGGCAGAAACCTAGGGACTTTGTGTGGAAATGCTTCTTGAGGGTGGGGTATGAAGGTAGAAAAAAAATAAATTTGATACACACCAAATTTATTGATATAGAGTCATTAAGCCAAGGTTCTGGATTCAGTGTTTCTCTTTGAGAGGATAAGGATGGCTCTAGCAGTTTGCTTGGTTGGTTGACTTAAATAAGGAAGCAAATGTTGACTATCCTTAATTAAGGAGAAATTCAAGGTCTTCCTTGGTATATTACAAAGGCTTAAGGACACTGGAATGTTAGAGTGAATTTATCATGGAAGAACTGCTCAGCCACGCTGGTAGGTCCAGAGGACGTGACTTTCACCAAGGCTGCAAGAAATTACTTTGTATGGGGAGCCCAGAAATCTGTGAGGAGTTTGCCGTAGCTCTCTTCTTTACTCAGACATTACTGCAGCCTTGCCCTTCAGGAAAGATGATGCTGCACTGCCTAATAACTATGCTGTCAATCATTGTCCTGACCTTCCTCAACAGATCTGTGCCCACTTCTTACTGCGGCAGTGCTTGGTGGAAAAGTAATCAGAATTATCAGGGATTACTTGATAAAGACTCTGAACTGGTACTAATTACAGGATACCCAAAATGTCACTATGCTCTTCCAATAAGAGCTGTTTCTGTTAATCATGTGGTTTTACATCAGGTTCAATGTACAGTGGACTAAGTTGGTCCATGAATCCACCCTCTGATTGTTTCCCAGTTTCAGAATGCATAGTTGGGAACATACACAGTGACTGGCAGAATCCCCACATTGCTTCCCTGACCTGTAGAGTGAGGGATGCTATGGATGGAGAGGCCAAGTTGAAGCCACTAGAACTGCCCTAATTATAAAAATCATAATCCACAAGCAACACTACTGTCCTGGAGGGACTGCAGTAACTGGTGGTAACAGCAAGCATTTGAAGGACACAGGCTGGTGATTCTTCAGCCATCCCTTTCAACTGAACTATTTCTCCTGTGCAGAAATACATGGATTTGTGGCCAGGCACAGTGGTTCATGCCTATAATCCCAGCACTTTGGGAAGCCGAGGCAGGTGGATCACTTGAGGTCAGGAGTTCAAGACCAGCCTGACCAACATGGTGAATCCCTGTCCCTACTAAAAAATACAATTAGCCAGGTGTGATGGTGCACAACTACAGTCCCAGCTGCTCAGGAAGTTGAGGCAGGAGAATTGCTTGAACCCAGGAGGTGGAGGTTGCAGTGAGCTGAGATCACTTAATTAAATTGTTGTTACAACTCCAGCTGCTGTGCTCCAGGTGATTTTGTTACTTTAGTAATCGTGACAACCCTGGGAACCTGATATATCATATCAATTAGGTGAATTTTTTTTCTCTTTCAATAATTATCACAAACAAGAGTTTGGGTTCGGCTGGAAAGGTCAGCAATGTACTTTCACCTCCTATTTCAAGCTTGTATCAACTCTCTAGGCTTACATCCTAATTGAGTCCTTAAGGGACCTTGACCACCATTCCCTTATACCAGATGTGACACAATTCTTTGCCCTGATGACATTATGCTGACGGAGCAGGAGGTAGCAACTAATCCAGACACATTAGCAACACACTTGCAAGACATTTTGTGAGAAATAATTCTCACATGAAATCAGGGGCCTTCTAACTGAGTGAAACGTTTAACAGTCTAGTAGTCTGGCATGTCAAGATGGTGCTTATAAGGTGAACAGCAAGTTCCTATATCTTGCCTTTCTTACAACTAAATAAGGAACACAAAAACAAATTGTGTAACAGATGCTTGTTTTCACGTATACCTCAATGTTGTACAGTATCGTGACCCACTGACAAGTGACTGAAACCCTGCTAGCATGGATCGGGGCCCAGAAAAAGAGAAGAACCTGTGGTCTCATGTGGAGTTCCCTATGACCAGTTGACTAGAAAATAAAAAACATCATGCCTGATTTTCATTTGTTACTTCAGAATACGCAGGCACCACATGTATTAAGTTTGTAACTAATGCAAAAGAAATTATCCCCAATTCAGCAGCTTAAAATGACACAAACATATAAGCAGTTCTGCAGATCAGAAATCCATGCAGCCTGGATTGGTTTCTCTGCTTAGGATCTCACAAAATCAAAGTTAAGGTATCAACTAGGCTGCTGACTAATTGAGGACTCAGAGAGATACTGTTTTCAAGCTGATTTGGGTTATGGGCAGGTCTAACTTCTTAAAGTTGTAGAACTGAGGTAGCCGTATACTTGCGGTCTTGGCTGAGGCCACTCTAAGCTACTTGAGCCACCTCCATACCTCCTTAGGTGCACCCTTCTATCTTCTAAGCAGTAATGGTGCATCATCATTATGGTGGCTGACATAAAGATTATTCATGGGTTTGGCAACATGAACTTTCACTTACCAGGTCCATCTCACTACAGCCACTGCTCACTATTCAATCTGCCAGCAGTAGAGACCAACACTGAGTCCCCAGTATGGCACCATGTCCCAGAGTGGTCACTCAGCTTCCAGGTAGCACTGTGATTACTTGAGTCTGCTTCCACAATTGAAGGGGCATCACTTTGTTCTTGCTCAAATAGACACTTATTCTGCATATGGATTTTCATTCCCACCCATGGTACTTCAAGAAAATCAATACTGTGGTATTAGGAAAGGCTGTATCCACCATCATGGTATACCACACTGCACCAGTTTTCAACATGAAACTCACATGACAGGAAATGAAGTATGGGAATGGGTTCATGCTAATGGATTTCACTAGCCTTGTGATGTTCCTCAACATCCTGAAGTGGCTGGCTCAGTAGAACAGTGGAGTGATCTTTAAAGCCTGACTGTAGTTCTACTCTGTGGCAGTGCCTTGAGGAGCTTGGCTGACAATCTCAGAGGTGGCAATGCTGTATCCCAGCCTTAAGTATAAGGAACTATTTCTCCCATAGCAACACCTATGTCTTCAAGAATGAAAGAGGCAAGATTCGGGCCTCCTCTCACTATTACTCCTGGGTATCTAGTAGCCAAATTTTTCTTTTTGTGCTCAAGAAGCAAAGTTTGCTCTCAAGTAACCAACTTTTGGCTCTATTGAACTAGAGGTCTTAGTTACAAATTGAGACATTTTTTCAACAGGGGAACCAAAAATGATTCCATTGAAATGAAAATTGTGTCTGCCAGCTGACCACTTTGAACTCTTCATTCCTTTCAACCAAGAGACAAAGTAGGGGGTCCACTACTGGCTCGGGTGATGAAAACCGAAAAAAAAAAAAAAAGAGAGATTAGGTTTCTACTACACTAGGGGCTCAGGAAGAGTAAGTCTGATATGTCTAGAGAGCTTCTTAGTCCTCCCGTGTTTGCAATTAGAGTTAATGGAAAATCACAGCAACCCCATCAAGACAGGATATCTAATGGTTCAGACTCTTCCATAATGAAGGTTTGATGAAGGTTTGAGTCATCCTGCCAGACCAAGCACCATGACCAACTGACATGCTATCTCAGGGCAAAGGGAATGCGAAATGGGTAGTGAAAGAAGGCAGTTATAAATACCAGTTACAACAATGTGAGCTGCTGCAGAAACCATGACTGTAATAGTGTTTACTTAATGGGTTAATAATATCTACCAGCATAGGTGGGAATACAAAACAACCAAAAAACAAGTTATTCTTTCAAATGAAATGCTTAGGGAAAAAGAACAACTTTTACTAACAGACATTTCTTAGCCTCTGAAAGGCCATTTGATTCAGTAACATATGCCAGGAGACTTCAGCAATATCCTGCTCCACTGTAGAAAACAGCAATCTGATCCTTTTCTCTCCTCAATCATTAATGAGATTATGCATTTGAGTTGTCATAATCCTCCATGGACAAGTACTCCCAAATCATATGCTCCAGTTTCTTCTCAAGGAGCTGAACGAAGTCTCGGCTCATATATCTGAAAATAAAGAGACATGTCATTAACCAAAAGATAGCTGAAGAACCTATGCTGTAGGAAGCATTTTGAAGGATACAAAAATGAAGTAACATGTCAGCATGGAAACAGAAATGTATCTGCACGGTAAGAGGTAGTCTAGTTGGCAATAACAAATGCTGGCGAGGGTGTGGAGAAAAGGGAACCTTCACCCACTGTTGGTGGGAATATAAGTTACTACAACAACTATGAAGAACAGTACGGAGGTTGCTCAAAAAACTAAAAACGAAGCTGTCATATGATCCAGCAATCCCACTGCTGGGTATATGCCCAAGAGAAAGGAAGTCAGTGTACTGAAGAGATATCTGCATTCCCATGTTTGTTGCAGCACCATTCACAGTAGCCAAGATTTGGAAGCAACCTAAGTGTCCACTAACAGATGAATGGATAAAGAAAATATGGTACACATACACCATAGAGTATTCTTCAGGCATAAAAAAAGGATGAGATTCAGTCATTTGCAATGACATGGATGGAACCGAAGGTCGTTATGTTAAGTGAAATAAGCCAGGCACAGAAAGACAAACTTCATATGTTCTCACTTATTTGTGGGAGCAAAAATGTAAAACAACTGAACTAATGGAGATAGAGAGTAGAATGATGGTTGCCAGAGGCTGGGAAGGTTAGTGGGGGTGGACGGTGTGGGAAGTGGGGATGATTAATAGGTAGAAAAATAGAATAAATAAGATGTAGTATTTTATAGCCCTATAGGGTGACTATTGTAGGTAATAATTTAATTGTACATTTAAAAATAATGAAGAGTATAATTGGATTGTCTGTAACACAAAGGATAAAAGCTTGAGGTGATAGATACCCCATTTACTTTGATGTGATTATTACACATTGTTGTCTGTATCACAATATCTCATATACCCCAGAAATATATGCATCTGCTATGTACCTACACACATTTTTAAAAAAGAGGTAGTCTAGCAAATACAAAGAGTGTCAATCAAGGGACAATGCGCACCTCAGACTATGGTGAGAATGGGAGTCTCCATAGTCTTCGAAGAATGAGTTAGATTCAGATAACATTAGCCTAAGTAACTGTGGAGACAGCCGTAACTATGAGTGAGGACCAGGGTTTGAGAAATTCAAGGCAGGGGCTGTTCCCCAACACTCACCCCCAGTACTCTATTGGACCCAAGTGCTTAAAGAAATTGGACAGTTCCTATTTCTACCCACCTTGCTGCTTCCTTGATGATGGATTCAAAAAATAGTTTCTTGACTTCTATAGGTCCTTGCACTCCTTCAAGCAATTTGAAGATTTTTTCGTATTCTGAAGATGTTTAAAAAAAACCTTCAGTATTATCAAATATAAAGAAGAATACAAGAGAATGTATACCTCAGCAATCATGATTCACAGGCTAAAATGTTTTAAATCCTTAAATCAAGATACCTGCACATACAAAAACTAAATAATAAAAAGACACCTGCACATACATACGAATGAAACTCTTTTAACCATAACCAAGCAGAAAAGCAAAGCAAAAGGTGTACTATGCTTTAGTCAAAGAAAAGAGGAACTACCGTAAATTATGGGCAAACTCAACTCTGGCAAAGAATGAGTCTCAACAGGTAACATGAATATCTTCTGAATCATAGAAAGAGAGACTTCCTATAGTTTTATAAAACAGACATTCTCATACTACTTACTTCGTCCAATGCTTCGGATTTCCTTCACTAATTGACATTTTATATCAGCATTAATTTCTTCTTGGCTTTTCGGAAAAGGGACTATTTCTCTGCATTTTAGGTCATCTTCAGAGAAATTGCTGGTAATGATTCCTCCCACAGGTGCATTGCTACCAGGTTTCTGCATCAGCTCATCTTTGCTGAAACCAGCAAAGTCATCAATCTGAGAATCCAACTGGCTTGGTAGAACACCATGTCCTGTCTTATGCTCTGGTGAAACAGATTTTGACAAAAAGCCATCAGTTGGTGTTTGACCATTTTCTTTCCCCTCCACATAGATATCATGAATGACAGATCTGGAAACCAAACTGAGAAGTTGAGCTGTGAGAAATGTGTGTTTCATCCCTCCTCTGGGTACATCTATGGGCTACTTAGTTTCTAGGGAATTATTTATTTCATAAATGGGAAGATATACCAGGGGGAAATCCCAGACCTGACGAACTGAGGCCAGGACACATAATACAATAAAACCACCTCTTATTTTCTGGCCCTATGAATAGATATGGAAACCAAGTAAGACAGTACAACTCTAAAGCAACATTCACAGATCCCTGGTACTCATGGGATAGTTTCAGCTTGTTATGCTTTACAAGTTGAAAGCAGCAAGTCTCACTTGATATTGTGATTTCTCAAATTCACTTACAAACTGCCATGCTTTACTGAGCTGGAAGCCAGACAACTTGGATACACCACAAGCAGCCTCCTCTCTACATCAAATATATTCCAAGAAAATAGAGGCGGCCATTACTGCTGAAAGTGCTATATGCACTCCATCACCAAAAATCCCTTTTAGTGTATGATTTTCCTCATCCTTCCTTTCTGTCCCAGAAAATGACTTTCTTTTCACTCTAGGTCTGACACCTCTCATTTATTCATCGTCTGTGGCAGGCAGCATGCTAGTAGCTGGGGATCAGCAATAAACAGCCCAGATAACAACGTTCCCTGCCCTTGTGGAGCTCACATCTTCATGGGGCGGTCAGACAGTACAAGCACAATAAGCAAATGAAACAAATGGCACTGGGCTAGTGGTAGGGAAGCCGTCCACAGGCCTGTGGGCAACAGCAGCAGAGGGAGCCCCAGGAGCTCTCACTGGTTGTGCAGAGCCTTCTGTGGATGTACCCTTAGGCAGGGCTTGAAGGAAGAAGCAGAGCTGCCTGCGCAGAGGCAGAGGGGGAGTTCCAGGTTGCCATGAGGCCAAGGGTATGGACTGGAGTGGGGATGGACTGGAGTGGGGATGGACTGGGAAGGACAGAAGCAGAGAGAGTCAGGAGATGATGGGCCCCTGTTAGGAGAGGGTGACAGAGGCCAGGCCATGCAGAACCTTGCAGACAAAAGCTGGTTCACAGTCAGTTCTGAGTGCTTAGGAGAGTTGAGGATGGATGTTCAGGAGTGACATGCAATGATGTGATTTACATGCCAGCATGATGAACTGGCTGTAGGGTTAGAGCGTATGAGTTAGATGGGGACAGTAATGGGAAACGTGGAGGTATCACAGGAGCTCAGTGAGTGATCATGGCAGAGTGGAATAGAAGGAGAGAGAGAGATGTCGGGGTTCAGAAAATTTTTACAGTATTTAGAGAAGAGAAGAAAAAGAAAGGTAGAAAAAAAAGAATGATAGGGGTCGGGGGCGGTGGCTCGTGCCTATAATCCCAGCACTTTGGGAGGCTGAGGTGGGTGGATCACCTGAGTTGAGGAGTTCGAGACCAGCCTGGCCAACATGACGAAACCCCATCTCTACTAAAATTACAAAACTTAACTGGGTGTGGTGGCTGGTGCTTGTAATCCCAGCTACTTGGGAGGCTGCGGCAGGAGAATTACTTGAATCCAGGAGACTGAGGTTTCAGTGAGCCAAGATCACACCACTGGACTCCAGCCTGACCGGAAAGAGCAAAACTCCATCTCAAGAAAAAAATGATAGGGATTCACCAATACAGACAAGAAATTTAAAAAAAAAATTGTGGAAAATGGAAATGCTAGAAGGTTTTCATTTTGGTTTTTTTTTGTTTTTTTTTGAGACAGAGTCTCGCTCTGTTGCCCAGGCTGGAGTGCAGTGGCGCGATCTCGGCTCACTGCAAGCTCCGCCTCCCAGGTTCAGGCCATTCTCCTGGCTCAGCCTCCCGAGTAGCTGGGACTACAGGCGCCCGCCACCACACCCGGCTAGTTTTTTGTATTTTTAGTAGAGACGGGGTTTCACCGTGTTAGCCAGGGTGGTCTCGATCTCCTGACCTCGTGATCCGCCTGCCTCGGCCTCCCAAAGTGCTGGGATTACAGGCGTGAGCCACTGCGCCCGGCCTAGAAGGTTTTCATGAAGAAGCGAGTGAACAACTGTCAAATGCTGCTGAGAAATTAATGGCAATGTCAGCTGAAACCGTTGACCTTGACAAGGACAGTTTCTCTGGAGGGGATGAGGCAGGAGGCTGACTGCACTGGATACAGCATGAAGAGGAGGTGAGGACAGGCTTACTTACTCTTTTCTTTGGACATGGCAGAGCCTGCAGTAAGGCTGTCTCCTGCTCCTTGTTTCCTTGCCAACAGGGCCATCTTCTGCCTTTTCTGATATGAAGGACTGTCACATTCCCTGGGACGTTTAAACACGGTTTCAGGATCTACAGCCACCTTCTCTGTTTCATCGGTCATTGTTTCCTGAAAAACATCAATGAACATATTCCATTCATGACAAAAATCTAACAATCACAAAATGGCAAACTGTCTTCATATGTGTATACAACCAAGACTTTGAATCATTAATTTCACTTTTAATCATGAGCCAAGATTTACCAAGTCTCAACAAACACTCTGTTCTCAGGAAAAGAAACCTAATTTTAATGTACACTAAGTAAAAAAAGAAGAAAGATGGTATAACCAAATCAGTCAGAATGCTTGTGGAATAAGCAGCTGTCATCAACCAAAAACAGATGAAAATATTATTACCTATTTGAAGATGTGTAAGCCAATCTGTATTAACCCTTATTAGGAAAAATAGATGTATAAAGCCATCTGTATTAACCCTTACTATACATTATGTTTTAAATTATATATATTATACATTATATTATACATCATATATATTTAATATATAAGTATTTATACTTATATATTCAAATAGATGTATAAACCAATCTGTATTAACCCTTATTAGGAACTCTTATTAGAAGACTGATAAAAAACTGATAACAACATCTGACAAGGACTTTAGAACAAAGAAAAACTACAAGATCAAGGCAAAAATACAAGCCAAGATCACCCCTGAACTTAGACACAAAAATTCCAAATTAAAGGTGAGCAAATAAAATGCAATAGTACTTAAAAAGGACATACATCAGCCATGGTGGAGTATATTGCAGAAAGACAACATTGATTTAACATTTGAAAATCAATAAATGTAATGCACCACATTAACAACGATGACAACAAAAACAGGGAAACAACCACATGATCATTTTCATACATGGGTCAATGTTTAAAGTCCATTGGTGATAAAAACTATCACCAACTTAGAAAAAAGGGCAACTTGCCTATTCTGGTTAGCATATGTACAAAAAAATTGTAAATGTCATATTTCATAGTGACGTATCAGTATTTTCTCCCTGAGTGTGAAAACAAGACAAAGATGTCCACTATCCATTCAACAATTTACTGGAGGTTCTAAAAGAGCAGTAGCATCAGGAAAATTTAATAGGTTTAAAATTTGGAAAGAAATAAAACTGTCAATATTCACAGATGACATTGTTCTGTACATAGAAAATGCAGAAGAATAAAATCATTATGTTTAATAAGCAAATTTAGTCAACTTACTAGATATAATAAAAACCAACGGCATTTCCGTATAATTAATAGCAACAAAAAATTAGAATATGAGATTTCAAATGTCATTAAAAACAGTACCAAAACATCAAATATTTAAGAATAAATCTAACCCAGATGTGCTAGAGTACTACACAAAAATTATAAAACATCACTCAGAGAAATTCAAGACTGCAGTAGATGGAGAAAAATATTCTTTCCATGCATTGGAAGACTTTTTTTTCTTTTTTCTTTTTTTTTTTTTGGTGACGGAGCCTCGCTCTGTCGCCCAGGCTGGAGTGGAATGGCACCGTCTCTGCTCACTGCAAACTCTACCTCCTGGGTTCAAGCGATTCTCCTGCTTCAGCCTCCCAAGTAGCTGAGATTACAGGCGCCTGCCATGACGCCTGGCTAATTTTTGTATTTTTAGTACAGACGGGGTTTCGCTATGTTAGCCATACTGGTCTCGAACTCCTGACCTCAAGTGATCCATTCGACTCGGCCTCACAAAGTGCTGGGATTACAGGCGTGAGCCACCGCCCCCAGCCGGAAGACATTATTAAGAGACATTATTGTCAAGTCTCTCAGAATGATCATAGCAATCATATTTAAAATTCCACCATGTTAACAAAAGTTTTTCTGGAAATTGACGAGCAGATCATTTTTTAAGTACATGCAAATTAAAGATTTGGAAAAGCCAAGTTTTTTTAAGTCAAGGAAAAGACAAAGTTTTTTTAAGAAAAAGAACTGGCTAGGTGCAGTGGCTCATGCCTGTAATCCCAGCACTTTGGGAGGCCGAGGCGGGCGGATCACAAGGTCAGGAGATCCTGGCTAACATGATGAAACCCCATCTCCACTGAAAATACGAAACATTACTTGGGCATGGTGGCGGGCACCTATAGTCCCAGCTACTCAGGAGGCTGAGGCAGGAGAATGGCATGAACACAGGAGGCAAAGCTTGCAGTGAGCCGAGATTACGCCACTGTACTCCAGCCTGGGCGACAGGGCGGGACTCTGTCTCAAACAAACAAACAAACAACAACAACAACAACAACAAAAAGAACTAAGTTAGTAGAAATGCACTACTATATATGAAATTTACCATAAAGGTAGAGTAATTAAAACAGTATGGTATCAGAGCAATGACAGGCAAATACCAAAGGGAAGAGGACACAGAGGCCAGAAACAATCTGGCAATACAAAATACAGAAGAGCTGTAAATCACTGTGGAAAGGACAGTGCTTTTAATAAATGCACTTGATAAATGCAGGGAAAATACAAACCTTGACTCTTACCTCTTCCCACTCCACAGAACTTTGTTAAAGATGGATAGACAATCTAGTAAACACTTAAGATATTGTCTTCACAACTATAGAATAGGCAAAGATGTTTTTAATGAGGATAAACAAGCACTAACCATAAAGAATGAATTCTTTAATTAGACATAATTAAATGGAAAACTTCCATTCCTCAAAGACACTATTAAGATACTGAAAACCAAAGCATGTTTATAGATTATATATTATGTGTTATATAGTATAGGTTATATATAAAAATATATATTAATTACACACACATATACATACATATCTGGCAACAAATGAGTGGAATCCAGAATATATCCAGAACTACAAATCAATTTCTAAAAAACAAACATCCCAATAAAATTTGGGGGGAAAAGCTGAAGATTCACTTCATAAGAGTCATACTCAAATGGCTAATAAGCACATCAAATATATCTGGTCTCTGACTTTACTCCATTCCATGAGAATTTATTTCAGATGATTGGGAGATCTAGAAGAAAACTTAGAATATTATCATCATGAGTGTAAATTAGTTTAACCATTGTGGAAGACAGTGTGGTGATTCCTCAAGGATCTAGAACCAGAAATACCATCTGACCCAGCAATCCCATCACTGGGTATACACCCAAAGGATTTTAAATCATTCGACTATAAAGACACATGCACATGTATGTTTATTATAGCACTATTCACAACAGCAAAGACTTGGAACCAACCCAAATGCCCATCAATGATAGACTGGATAAAGATAATGTGGTACATATACACCACGGAATACTCTGCAGCCATGAAAAAGAATGAGTTCATGTCCTTTGAAGGTACCGGTGTCAGCAAGCTAACACAGGAACAGAAAACCAAACACCACATGTTCTCACTCATAAGTGGGAGTTGAACAATGAGTAACACATGGACACAGGGAGGAGAACATCACATAGCGGGGCCTGTCAGGGGTTGGGGGGCTAGGGGAGGGAAAGCATTAGAGAAATACCTAATGTAGCTGACAGGTCGATGGGTGCAGCAAACCACCATGGCATGTGCCTACTTATGTAACAAACCTGCACATTCTGCACATGTATCCCAGAACTTAAAGTATAATAATAATAAAAAAAGAATATTATCGTAATGGCATTGGGTGAGGCAAAGATGTTTCTTAAAATAATAAAAAGCACTAGCCATAAATAATACACTGATTAATAAAATTAAGAGAATCTGTTCATCTAAAACACATCATTGAGATCGTGTAAAAGCAAAAAAGATTTATAGAAGATACTAAAATTGTATATGTATTTTTATATATGTACATATATGCCTGTGTGCATGGGTGTATAACTCAAATACAGATTATATGGAAACTACAAATCCATTTTTGAAATGCAAACATCTTAGTAAAAGCTGGGGAAAAATACCTGAAAAGGAACTTCATAAAAGACAAAGTTAAATGACCAATAAACACATAAAATGGTGGGAAAAAAAAAAACGATAAATAGCTGGGTGTGGTGGCACTGCAAGCCAGCCTGGGCGACAGACGGAGACCCCGTCTCAAAAGACAAACAAAAATCAATAAATAAAAACAATTTTTAAATAGGTGCTCGATCTCATTAATCAGCAGAGAAATGCGAGTGTAGACATAAGGAGAGATCACTGCACCCCCATCAGAGTGGCTGGAATGAAAGACTAACTGTATTGCGAGTGTTCCAATGTGGCACAGCTGGAACCTTCGAATATTTCTGGACTCCCATTCCTGCACAGACACCTGAGGCTGTGGCTGAAAGGTCAGATAGAATCCCCGCGAAGAGTTCCTTCAGAATTGAGATCAACCGGGCCGGGCGCGGTGGCTCACGCCTGTAATCCCAGCACTTTGGGAGGCCGAGGCAGGCGGATCACGAGGTCAGGAGATCGAGACCATCCTGGCTAACACAGTGAAACCCCGTCTCTACTAAAAATACAAAAAATTAGCCGGGCGCGGTGGTGGGCGCCTGTAGTCCCAGCTACTTGGGAGGCTGAGGCAGGAGAATGGCGTGAACCCGGGAGGCGGAGCTTGCAGTGAGCCGAGATCGCGCCACTGCACTCCAGCCTGGGCGACAGAGCAAGACTCCGTCTCAAAAAAAAAAAAAAAAAAAAAAAAAAAGAATTGAGATCAACCAACCGAGGAAACGCACCCCAACCCTGGGCAGAACAGCGTTCTCAATGTCACATGACCTCCTTCATGGCTGACACAGAGCTCCCTGAGTCTCTCCATGGGCTTAGAGAATCCAAGGAACAGCACCCCATTCCCCTGCGGCACCAGGAGAGAGCACCTACAGATAATAATTTTAGAAACCTAGCACCAAGAGAAAGCATACAGTAAACGTCTACATCAGGGAAAAGCAGAACCAAATAAAAGCCAACACATTCTACCTGAGAGCGAGCAACATCCAAGGACAAATGCGCCCCACGGCCGACATCAGCACCCAAGGAAGAGTCCCTCGGGGGTCGAGATAAAGCCCCCAACAGTAACCCCACAAGGCTACGATCATGCGTCTGGGGCACAGCCACCCCCACCACGTTCCATGAGCACAGAAAGGGTCCCCAAGGCAGAATGCTCCCTCAGAACAGCGACTGAGCGGGAAAGAAATGCCGCGGCACCCAAGGCCGACACAGGCAACCAAGGCATGCCCCCCATCCCTGGGCTCAGGTCATTTCAGCAGGAAAAGTCCCTAGCATCACCGAGAGGGAGCCCCCAAGAAAAGACCCCCAGCCCAACAACATAGCCGAGATGGGGTGCCCACGGAAAACGCTCCCCCATGGCTGACACAGGCTCCCATGGCGGTGTCCCCAGAGCGGAGCCACTTCCCCAAGGGAGCCCTACCACACACCGGACAGAGAACACCACAGAAAAGATGCTTTCCAAGGAAAAAGGACACTTTCTGGGGTGAAATTAAAAGTATCCAGGGAAAAACTGCCCACTCACAGTCCTGAAGTCCTGACCTCGCTGGAGGAGTGACGGCGGCACCTCACAAAATGGCAGTGAAGCTGTGGCGCCTCCCTAGTGGTGGCAGTTTCTAGAAACCTGCCCTCTGGGAGTTGTGGGAAATGTGCCCCCTAGGGCACCTGGGAGTGATGTGCATGAGGAGGCGTCTCACCAGAAGCAGCGATCCGTTCGGCCCAAGGGGGATGGAAGGAAGGGAAATAGCCAGCCACAGCGTGCCTGCCCCAGCCGAACATTGGGAACCTGTTGGGGGCGCCAGGGTCCTGAGGAGCAGCCTCGTGCCCCAGAGAACCAGGAAACGCAGCCCTCCCCTTCGCTGACTCTGGCGCCTTCTACAGGCGACCTTCAGTAACAACTGCACAGAACATAAGCAGAGTAACACAGAACCTTCTCAACACAGCGGGATGAAATCGCCTGGGTAACATGGTGAGACCCCGGCTCTACAAAGCAATCAACCAATAAAAAAAAAAAAAGAAGAAGAAAGAAAGAAAGACGCAAAAATCAAAAATCAGCCCGACATGGTGGCGCACGCCTGTAGTCCCAACTACTCGGGAAGTTGAGGTGGGGAGATCGCTTGAACCCAGGAGATGGAGGTAGCAGTGAGCCACTGCACTCCAGCCCAGGCGATACAGGAGACTCCATCTCAAAAAAAAAAAAAAAAGCAAAGACAAATAAACAGCAACAAGAAACCAAAATTTTCATTTGAGGGTGTTGTGTTTTAAAGTCAACCCCGACCAGGCACAGTGGCTCACACCTGTAATCTCAGCACTTCGGGAAGCCAAAGTGGCTAGAACACCTGAGGTGAGGAGTTCAAGACCAGTCTGACCAACATGGTGAATTCCGTCTCTACTAAAAATACAGAAAATTATCCAGGCATGGTGGTGTGCACCTGTAGTCCCACCAGCTACTTGGGAGGCTGAGGCAGGAGAATCACTTGAACTGGGGAGGCAGAGTTTGCAGTGAGCTGAAATCACACCACTGCACTCCAGCCTGGGTAAAAGAGTGAGACTCTGTCTACGAATAAAAATAAATAAATAAATAAATAAATAAATAAATAAATAGCCAACCTCTATCTGTTAAAGGTAACCATTATTGTTAATTGATAAGAAAAATGAGGGCCGCAGTGCAGTGGCTCACACCTGTAATCCCAGCAATTTGGGAGGCCAGGATGGGTGGATTCCTTGAGCCCAGGAGTTCAAGAGCAGCTTGGGCAGCATGGTGAAACCCTGTCTTTACACAAAATAGAAAAATTAGCTGAGTGTGTACCTGTGGTCCCAGCTGCTTGGGAGGCTTGAGACCAGGAGGTTGAGGCTGCATTGACCTTCGATCGCACCACTGCACTACAGCCTGGGTGACCGAGTGAGACTGTAAAAAACAAACAAACAAAAGAAGAAAGAAAGAAAAAAAGAAAGGAGGGGAAACCTTAATATATTGCATCTATTAATCATTTTAATATGGAACTTTGTATATTTTTCCACCTTTTTTATTTTTTTGAGACAGAATCTGGCTCTGTCGCCCAGGGTGGAGTGCAGTGGCATGATCTTGGCTCACTGCTACCTCTGCCTCCCAGATTCAAGCGATTCTCCTTCCTCAGCCTCCCGAGAAGCTGGGATTACAGGCATGCACCATCATGCCTGGCTAATTTTTGTATTCTTAGTAGAAATGGTATTTCACAATGTTGGCCAGGCTGGTCTCAGACTCCTGACTTTAAGTGATTCGTCTGCCTTGGTCTCCCAAAGTGCTAGGATTACAGGTGTGAGCCACTGCGCCTGGACCATTTTTCCACTTTCACAACTTATTTTAAGTGCAGCAAAATTTACTTGAATTGTCTATAGTGGCAAAAAAATATTACAGCAAAATTTTTAGAGTTTTAATGGAGCAAGCAGTTTCACTCTTGACACAATTATTTGGAAGGGATTACTTCACTGGTTTTATAATTCAAAAGTTATGTTTGTAAAAAAATTAAAATTAAAATTATAAAATATAGCCAGGCATGGTGGTGGGTGCCTGTAATCCCTGCTACTCGGGAGACAGAGGCAGGAGAATCACTTGAACCTGAGAGGTGCAAGCTTTGGTGAGCAGAGATCACGTCACTGCACTTCAAAGGAGCAGAGATCCATTGTCACTGGGGGACAAAGGGAGACTCCACCTCAAAATAAATAAATAAATAAAAATTAAAAATTATGTTTGTTAAGTACCCTGTTAGAAGAGAGTCATTTTCAGTATTACAGCTTCTTGGCCTATTGTGTTAATATTTGCCTGTGCTTCAGAACCTTCATAGAACACATTTTCTTTTGGAATATATTTGACTGATAAGGAAGCTTAAACATTGTTATCATTCGAAGTAGGAACACAGTTGTTTTGTTTGTTTCTTCTAGTGCTATCAAAGTGAAATACTCATTTTTGCATTAAAAAATCCCACCACAGCAGTACTCATATGCGTATTTGATTGAATAACCATGAGACTGGATTCTTGGAGGGGCATAATTAGAATCCTGCCTACCACACAAGCCACAAGTGGACAGCTGCATATGACAGTCCTGACTGGGACAGCCCTGAAGGACAGTGGTGATGGGACATCCTCCCAGAGGGAAGAACTTTGAGCAGTGCACCTTCTTAGAGGAGACATATCCAGACGTGTAAGTATGTATCATGCATAGGCTGTGTCCCACTTATTAGCTGAATTGTCAGGGACTTTGAGGACACATGATTAAAAACTTGTGACAAGGAGGTCTGAGAAAAAAACATATGTGGACGGACCTTTGCAAATGGACATACAATGTGAAGATATTGGGGTCTCATGAGAGTTCTCAGCAAAGGGTATCCTCAGCAGAGCAGAATTTTAATAATCGGATGGATAAGGTACTTATTATCTAGATATTAATCAGCCCCTTTCCCCAACACTTGTGTCACAATCTTATGGGCTCAACAAACAAAGTGGTCAAACTGTCAGGGATGGAGATTATGTGCAGTAGCATGGACTTCCACTCACCATGGCAAACCTTGCTACAGTTATTGCTGAGTGAACAATCTTCCAAGAATGGAGACCAATACTAAGCCACCAATTTGGCCCCAGACTCCAGAATGATCTGACAGTCACTAGTTGGTATGTGGATTACAATGGATCACTTCTATTATAGAAAGAGAAGTGCTTTCTTCTTACCTGAACAGACATTTAGTCTAGATATGGATTTTCCTTCCCACTTGCAGTGCTTTTGAGAAAACCAATATTTGTATTTTGGCTTCCAAAATTCTGGAAAATGCTAGTTCCTCAACTTCCTAGGGTTATTCTGGAGACTCTAGTATACACTGCAAGAAAACCTGTAGGCTATCCACTCGAGTGCCCAAATGGAGTCACTCTTAAATAACGAGCCCTGCATGTTTCCAGAAACTCTATTTATCAGTGAAAAGTTTACTATGGCAGCCATTTTGCCACCCAGGACAATTGGAGAATGGCAGATATTAGGGACCATTAACTCTGTAAAAGCTGTAGAAGACTGCAGTGAAGAATCACAGTTACAGAACGAAAAGTGACAGTCTTCTATTTTGGATGTTTGTACAAAGAGGATTATATAATTAATAAAGTGCTTGAGGAACAGGTTTCTGCCTTAATACCAAAAACTAACATAGAAACCTGTAAAGGTGTCTCAGTATAGTAATCCTTTTTATGTATATCTGCTTAAGATTTAAAACTGAAGCTTTCTTTTTCAACCTTTTTAAAATTTTGATGCCGAAAGGATACATGTACAGGTTTCTCACCTGGGTATAATTGCATAATGCCAGGGTTTGGGCTTCTACTGAACCCATCACCCAAATAGTGAAGAGAGTATCCAATAGGCAGTTTCTCAACCCTCCGACCTGCTCCCTTCCTCCCCTCCACCTCCATTTTGGAGTCCTCAGAGTCAATGGTTTCTACCTTTATGTTCATGTGTACCCATTGTTTAGCTCCCACATATGAATGAGAACGTGCTGTATCTCATTTTCTGATTATCGGCTAATGCTTCTGCGTTTTACTTAAAAGTGAAGTTTTCACTGGTGGCTTTCATAAGTGGTTCATGCCTGTAATCCCAGGATTTGGGAGGCAGAAGTTTATAAATGCCATAATTTCATATTAGTAAGGGAGATATGACAAAGTAAACAAAGTGTTTGGACTCTTTAACTGGAGAAATATTACTTTCTATGAATACATCTGATCTACAAAGGAAGCCACTTATGTACTTATAAGTATTCTGCTGATATGTCTTGTAGAGTTTCATCTGCAATAATTGGTTTAAAACAGAACAGAGTATCAATACTTTGTAACACAACAACATCACATTTGGATCTTGTAAAACTGAGTCACTAATCTCTCTTTGCACAGTCTTATCCAAGTTTAGCCTTAAGATTTTTATTGAACAATACCAGTCACAGTGGCATCCTGCAAAAAGAACTTTCAGTAAGCTGAAGCTGAATAAAAATCCCTTGAGATTATCACTTGGTCAAGAGAAATTGTCACACATGGCAATTCTTCTCATTGAAAATGAGATCGACAAAGTAGTATATTTTGAAAATATCACAAGTTTGTTTGCATTAGAGCCAGAAAGTAAGATGTTAATAAATTATATTTGGAGCATAAATAAAATATTCCAATTTAAAATAATCTTGCAAGAGGGCACAGTAGCTCACACCTATAATCCCAGCACTACAGGAGGCCGAGGCAGGTGGACAGCTTGAGCCCATGAGTTCAAGACCAATCAGCCTGGTCAACATGGCAAATCCCATCTCTACAAAATATATAAAAACTAGCCAGGTGTGGTGGTGTGCACCTGTAATCCCAACTACTTGTGAGGCTGAGGTAGGAGGATTGTTTGAACCCGTGAGTTTGACTCTGCAGTGAGCCACATTATGCCACTACACCCCAGCCTTGGTGACAGAGCAGGACCCTGTCTCAACATTATATATATATATATATATATATATAATATATATATAATATATTTACTTTATATATAAAATATATATATTATATATTTACCGTATATTATATATCATATATCTACTATATATAGTACTATATATAGTACTATATATGATATATCTACTATATATAGTAAATAACAAAAATAAATATAGTAAATAACAAAAATACAGTTATATACTATAGCTATATAGTAAATAAAAATAAATTTAAAATAATATTGTAAGGTTTATGCACCTACTTTCCAATTTTTCAATATCTTTGCAACAACTTTAATGTTCTGAAAACACTAATTGTTAAAAAAATTTATGAAAATATGTTTATTGAGGTGCACATTTCCCCCGTGCCTTGGGCTCCAGTGTGACTGCATAGCACTAAGTAAGGGCTCGGGATTAGCGCTCTCCACATCCAGGCATCGTGAGTGACTCTTCCCGGAATATAAAAAGGAGAGAAGTGGAAGAAGGTGGGGTGGCTCTGAAAGCAGAGGTCTTCCCACACCATCTCAGCTGACATCTCACTGTCAACAACTGGGTCAGAGGACCGCCCTTACTGAAAAGGAGTTCAAGGCGGAAAATATTTTTTTAAAAGACTGCTCAAAACAAAATCAGGGTTCCAATAGAGAGGAAGAAAGGGGAATGGATGGTAGGTAGTCAGGTAGCAATGCCTGCCCACAAATGAGATACTGAACCATGACTCAATTAGACTGTCTGCAAGTTGTAGTGCTATGGTGAAAACAAGGGGCTGAAATTACAGAGGGTCTTACTTTAGACTGGATGACAAAAGAGATGAAAAAGATGACCAGGAGCAGTGGTTCACATCTGTAAACCCAACACTTCGGAAGGCCGAGACAGGAGGACTACTTGAGACCAAGAGTTCAAGACTAGCCTAGGCAAAACAAAAAGACTCCATCTCTACAAATAAAAATAAAAATAAGATAAAATGAAGAAAAATGAACAAAATGGGAAGCAGTTATTTGGGCAGAGGAAAGAGCAACTATAAAGGCCCAGAAATAGATACATGCCTGCCATGTTTGAGGAACGGCAAAGAGGCCAGAGTGGCTTCAGCACAGGGATGGATGGGACAGGGACAGGTGGGTGGCACCAAGTGTGGTTGGGAATACGAAGCAGGGGCCTCAGCATGAAACATTCTTCCAACTGCCTCTTCTGTGATCACATCATCAGTCCTTCTTGGATGAAAAGTCTAAGAATATGATTTGGGATTTTGTTTTTGTTTTTTGGCCTCCATCCACAATATCCTCCCTGCCGATCCTGGAGTTGGCGGTGGCCAAGGCAGAAGCCCATTATTCCTCCAGTTCCTTCAGCAGCCACAGCCTGGGATTGGTCTTGCTGCCAACCTGCTAGCTGATGCACAGGGGATGAGCCCTCAGCCTGTGTTCACAGAATTCCTTAAAGCCCTTTTACCTAGACATGGGCCAGCTTTGTGGGACTGCACTTCTGCTCAGTTTCCTTGAAAAGCACTCCTGGACCCTGTAAAACCTGGAGTCTACAGAACCTTCCATGTATTTTTCCAAATCCCTCAGTTTACAAAATCTTGCACGTATTTTTCCATAGGAGGCCCAAACCTGCTCTTTGTATCTCCTTTTCTTCCCCCTTTCTTAAAGAGATTGGCCAAGGGGCACGTTGGTGCCCCTTGGATTGGACTCTTCCAGTAAGACTCCTTCTTGGGCTCTAGGCTCTCCCCTTGGAAACTACAATGTTGAGGCTCTAGGACCTGCTAGCAAGCTCCGGCCTTGTAGATGACAGATTCCAGTGTCCCATGGGCACCAGTCCATCCTAAGGCCTTCCTTCCCAGTTCAGAGAAAACCCGCAGTGGCTAAGCTGAATTCTGATGCAGGCACTACCTGTCTGAGTTCAAACACAGTTTTGTACAGCCCACTGCTGGCTGCACAGCAGACACTGGGAAAAGGCAAATATCTATATTCCCCTTTTTACATTTCCTTGGGAATCACTTTTACTAATCTCCCTCACAAGACTTGCAGAGCACTTGGAACTTTCTCAAATGGAAAGATCTCTGTATACATAATTTTATGATCTGTAACAACTTGTTCAGAAACTTCTTCATTCTGGTTCTGAGACTAATGCATTACATACATTGCATATGCCACTTGTGAAAGTCAGCTTTAAGCAGAATATCAAGTATATTCATGGACCACCTACAGATCTGTGGGCAAAACCTTGTGGCAACCATGCTTTCCACCATCAGAGAAGACCTATTTTAAAGCAAAAGCTCTTTTGAGAATCATCAGGTTGTGTTTGGCATGGCAGCAGGGGCAGGGACATTAGAACACAAGTTATTGTCATTCCCCCCTCACCAAGGCTCTTAAAATCATTGGCTGGCTCTGGTGGCCCTGTCTGGTTGTCCTCAACTATCAAGATTTGGATTTGCCATTTACTGACTGTGGGACTTGGGTCATCACCTCATCTTTTTTGGTCTAACTTCCTCACCAGTAAAATGGGGTGAGCAATTTCTACTCCCTGGAATCCTCAGCAGGAGTGAAGGAGGTGTAACATTCCAAGAGTCTGTACCATGCCAGGGCATAGGTGACACTCAGAAAATTTGTGGGCTAACGATGAGGGCAAAGATGAATGATACTGGCTGGGCTCATCAGTGCTGTGTGACACCTACAGGGAGACAGACTCTGGTGACCCCTAACCCCCAGAAGAAACTGAAAAGGTACAGAGATGTCGGCCATGGAGCACAGCCTGTGTACAGGGCAACATGCACTTTGGAGGCAGGAATATAGCCTGATTTGAGATGCTCTTTCAGTTAGGAAAAGAAGAAGTCAAATTGTCCCTGTTGCAGATGACATGATTGTATATTTAGAAATCCCCATTGTCTCAGCCCCAAATCTCCTTAAGCTGATAAGCAACTTCAGCAAAGTCTCAGGGTACAAAATCAGTGTGCAAAAATCACAAGCATTCTTATACACCAGTAAGAGACAAACAGAGAGCCAAATCATGAATGAACTCCCATTCACAATAGCTTCAAAGAGAATAAAATACCTAGGAATCCAACTTACAAGGGATGTAAAGGACCCTTCAAAGAGAACTACAAACCACTGCTCAGTGAAATAAAAGAGGACACAAACAAATGGAAGAACATTCCATGCTCATGGATAGGAAGAATCAATATTGTGAAAATGGCCATACTGCCCAAGGTAATTTATAGATTCAATGCCATCCCCATTAAGCTACCAATGACTTTCTTCACAGAATTGGAAAAAACTGCTTTAAAGTTCATATGGAACCAAAAAAGACCCCGCATTACCAAGACAATCCTAAGCCAAAAGAACAAAGCTGGAGGCATCATGCTACCTGACTTCAAACTATACTACAAGCCTACAGTAACCAAAACAGCATGGTACTGGTACCAAAACAGAGATATAGACCAATGGAACAGAACAGAGCCCTCAGAAATAATACCACACATATACAGCCATCTGATCTTTGACAAACCTGACAAAAACCAGAAATGGGGAAAGGATTCCCTATTTAATAAATGGTGCTGGGAAAATTGGCTAGCCATAAGTAGAAAGCTGAAACTGGATCCTTTCCTTACTCCTTATATGAAAATTAATTCAAGATGGATTAGAGACTTAAATGTTAGACCTAAAACCATAAAAACCCTAGAAGAAAACCTAGGTAATACCATTCAGGACATAGGCATGGGCAAGGACTTCATGTCTAAAACACCAAAAACAATGGCAACACAAGCCAAAATTGACAAATGGGATTTAATTAAACTAAAGAGCTTCTGCACAGCAAAAGAAACTACCATCAGAGTGAACAGGCAACCTACAGAATGGGAGAAAATTTTTGCAATCTACTCATCTGACAAAGGGCTAATATCCAGAGCCTATAAAGAACTCAATCAAATTTACAAGAAAAAAACAAACAACCCCATCAAAAAGTGGGCAAAGGATATGAACAGACATTTCTCGAAAGAAGACATTCATACAGCCAACAGACACATGAAAAAATGCTCATCATCACTCGCCATCAGAGAAATGCAAATCAAAACCACAATGAGATACCATCTCACACCAGTTAGAATGGCAATCATTAAAAAAATCAGGAAACAACAGGTGCTGGAGAGAATGTGGAGAAATAAGAACACTTTTACACTGTTGGTGGGACTGTAAACTAGTTCAACCATTGTGGAAAACAGTATGGCAATTCCTCAAGGATCTAGAACTAGAAATACCATTTGACTCAGTCATCCCATTACTGGGGATATACCTAAAGGATTATAAATCATGCTGCTGTAAAGACACATGCACATGTATGTTTATTGTGGCACTATTCACAATAGCAAAGACTTGGAATCAACCCAAATGTCCATCAGTGACAGACTGGATTAAGAAAATGTGGCACATATACACCATGGAATACTATGCAGCCATAAAAAAGGATGAGTTCGTGTCCTTCATAGGGACATGAATGCGGCTGGAAACCATCATTCTCAGCAAACTAACGCAAGAACAGAAAACCAAATACTGCATATTCTCGCTCATAGGTGGGGATTGAACAATGAGATCACTTGGACACAGGAAGGGGAACATCACACACCGGGTCCTATTGTGGGGAGGGAGTAGGGGGGAGGGATAGCATTAGGAGATATGCCTAATGTAAATGACGAGTTAATGGGTGCGGCACACCAACGTGGCACATGTATACATATGTAAAAAACCTGCACGTTGTGCACATGTACCGTAGAACTTAAAGTATATATATAAAAAAAGATGCTCTGCGTGAGCTTTAAGCAGAATCTCCACTGTCTAGTGTGAATTGATTTTCTGAGTATCTCCCCCGGAAAAGAGACTGTTGTTCTAGGTGCAGGTTTTCAAAGGAAAGGACATCCCGTTTTATACAAGCTCCGTGTTGCAGGAATATCAAGCGTCTGCCAAGGGACACTTAGCCTTGTATTACGGGTTCTTGAACCTGATACAGAGTTGCATCATATTTTAAGATGAAAGGGGTTTTTGCCATGGACTGCTCCACTTGGTGAAGCAAAATCTTTGTACTTTTTAGTTTGGGGATCTCAGTTTACTAAGGAATCTAGTTGCCCTTTTGTGTAGCACAGTCACATTGCAGTAGAGTTCTTAGAGCATTGGCAGTGGAGTTAGAAACACCTGGGTTTAAATCTGGGTTTAGCTACCAGCTAGTTGTCTGACCTTGGGCAAGTGACTTAATCTCTCGTGGCTCAGTCTCCTCAGGTGTTAAGTAGAAACCATAGCTCCTATCTCAAAAGGTTGTGTGGGGATTGAAGGTGAGCATGAATGTAAGAAGTCATAGGCAGTGTCTAGCACGTTTTCATTGCTCATGCGACGTCCTCCCTGGGTTGGTACGGCATATAGGAAGCGGACATGGCCTAGTACCTAGTAGATGTTGCAACTCTGGGGCAGAACGAAGTTCAAACTGGGTCATTTGCTAATTTTCAGTGATCTGTTCTAGGGTAACCAGAGTGAAGACTAGCCCGGAAGCCAGCAATAAGCTGAATGAGGGTAACTGGGCCCTGACAGGAGACACCCTCCTAGGAGTACTCAGAGCTGACAGACTAAGGCAGAGGCAGAAGCGGAAGTTGGGAGCTAAGCCCTCCTTCTCCTGAGAGACGCTGTAAGAGATGACCAGTGAGTAGAGAAAGTTCTGGAGTCAGCGTCATGTGATGAGTAGAACACAATGGGAGGCTGTGTATCAGGAGGAGTCTAAAGCTGGAGAGTATGATGAGGCTGCACTGGACAAGTGGAAAGTGCTTTGGGTTCAAGACAGAGCTGGAGATGAGGTTCAGTTATGGGTATGCACTTATGTGCCTATGACATGACACTAGTTACTTAACCTCTCTGTGTTTCCATACCTCTTCTGTAAACAGAGGGTGATAACAGCAGCTATTTCCTAGGATTGTTGTGAATAGTAAAAGAATTAATTCGTTTATTCAATATTGACTAAAAACCCTCTAAGTGCCAGACACTAATCTAGGCATGAAAAAAACAGGCTGGGCGCGGTGGCTCAAGCCTGTAATCCCAGCACTTTGGGAGGCCGAGACGGGCAGATCACGAGGTCAGGAGATCGAGACCATCCTGGCTAACACAGTGAAACCCTGTCTCTACTAAAAAATACAAAAAACTAGCCGGGGGAGGTGGCGGGCGCCTGTAGTCCCAGCTACTCAGGAGGCTGAGGCAGGAGAATGGCGTAAACCCGGGAGGCGGAGCTTGCAGTGAGCCGAGATCCAGCCACTGCACTCCAGCCTGGGCGACAGAGCGAGACTCCGTCTCAAAAAAAAAAAAAAAAGAAAAAAAAAGAAAAAAGAAAAAAACAGTGAACTAAACTGTTCTTGTGGATCTTACATTCCAGTGGAGGGGAAATGCACTAAACAACCAGAGCAACTACAGAACATGTTATTCACCCAAAGCAGAAATCAGGTGAAGCGATGGAACAAGAGTGGATGGTACTTTGAGCTTGGTAGTCAAGGAAGGCCTCTCTGAGGAAGAGACATCTAAGCTGAGACAGGAGTAAAGAACCTTGTGCATTTAGCTCAGCTCTGAAGGGCTCAGCTTCTGCAGAGTCCCCTCTCCCCCAAGGTCAGAGACCCCAAGGTCAGAGAAAAAGGAGGGACACAGATTTTAGTAAGTCTTCTTAAGGGTTTCCAGCTCATATCTGTGGGTGCAGTCTGCATGTAATCTTTTCGTCTGAATGTCTGCCCTGCTCCAGCACCAGATTAGGAGACATCAATCTTACAGAGACTGCTTAATGAGCTCCTACCATTACAGAAGGCCCTTTCATTATGAAAAATCTGTATACACAGATATTATCGCCTACTGGTTCTGCTTTCCTGGTTGAAGTTTGATTGACATAGATTTTGGTATTAAGTGTGATTCCAGAAGAACAAAATTTTAAGAAGAAATTCTCTGAAATTGTTCTGGGTTTCTGGAGTTCTCTCTTTTATCTGATTTGTTTTAAAGGCCTTCATGACCCTGTTTCTAATGGTAAAAGTGCACTGGTAGTCTACGGCAACAAGTGGCAAGGGCTTTTCTTAAATTATCACGTTTAGTTACTTGCACTCAAGCACCTATAAGAATGCCAGGGTATAGGTGACCAAGTAGGTGATTTCCGTAAACAAGTATCCCGGAACGTAAAATAAAATAAAAATTTAAAAAGTACAAAAATAGTCTAGTATGGTGGTGCAGGCCTATAGTCCCAGCTACTCTGGGGACTGAGGTGGGGAGGTTGCTTGGGCTCAGTGTAGAGTCCAGCCCTACTGGGCCTGTGGGGTTTTCTCCTCGTTTGCAGAGATGAGAGATCGTAGAAACAAAGACACAAGACAAAGAGATAGAAGAAAAGACAGCTGGGCCTGGGGGACCACTGCCACCCAGACGCGGAGACCGGTAGTGGCTCCGATTGCCTGGCTGCGCTGTTATTCACTGGATGCAAGGCAAGGGGGCAGAGTAAGGCCCAGGCACTGGCGATACCGCTAGACCAGAGAGCCCTCTAGTGGCCCTGTCCGGGCATAACAGGGCTCACACTTTTCTGGTCACTTCTCACCGTGTCCCTTCAGCTCCAATCTCTGTATGGCCTGGTTTTTCCTAGGTTATCATTGTAGAACAAATATTATTATGATATTGGAATAAAGAGTAATGCTACAAACTAATGATTAGTAATATTCATATATAATCACATCTATAATCTATTTCTAGAATAACTATTCTTATTGTATGTATTTCCTTTATTATACTGAAACAGCTTGTGCTTTTGGTCTCTTGCCTCCGCGCCTGGGTGGCTTGACGCCCACAGCACAGGAGGCGGAGGTTGCAGTGAGTCGGGATCATGCCACTGCACTCCAACTGGGCAACAGAAAGACACCTTTTCTCAAAATCTAAATAAATGGATAAGTAAATGAAGTAGAAAAAAATAACATTGTAGTGAAAATGAGGAGTCTAATGGAGATGACTGGTTGCCTCTAAATGTGCTGGAGAACATAGGAAAAGAAAATTATTATCTCAGGTCCTTACAGCGTTATCCATATCAAGATCCACAAAAGGACTAGAAAGCATCTGTGAAAGAACCCATTATCTCCTGTAGCCGCAGAACTGATATTTGGGAAAACCAAATCCAAAGCTGAATCCTGTGGTTGACTGAATTACGACACGAATGCACTTCCTAATCTCTCAAGGTCTCTTCTGTTCATGTTAGAGCACTGATTGGGAATGAATGGGATCCTGAACATTTTAATGTGACATATATGCAGACTTTGATGAAGCTGGGTACCTTGAACCCCTCAATTCTGTGAGATATGTCTTTCAGACACCTAAAAAAGGTGTAAAAAAGTAAAAAACAAACAAACAAACAAAAAACACCTTCACTCCCGTCTGAGGAGTTTATTTCTCCTCTGCCTGAAGAACTTGCAATAGTCTCATTTAAGGTAGTGGCCTTGCAGGACACTGCTGATCCTCCTGAGAAACTGCACCTACCACCTTTATTTCCTTTAAAACCCTGTAAGACTCAAGTTTCCACCAGCCCCAAATTAGAGGGTACGTAGCGTGACCCTTTAGTAGGGGTAGAATTTACTATAACAACTACTGATTTTTTTTCCAATGCTAATAGGCAGAAACCTAGGGACTTTGTGTGAAAATGCTCCTTGAGGGTGGGATATGAAGGTAGAAAAAAATAAGTTTGATACACGCCAAATTTATCAATATAGATTCATCAACCCAAGGCTCTGGATTCAGTGTTTCTCTTTGAGAGGATAAGGATGGCTCTAGCAGTTTGCTTGGTTGGTTGACTAAAATAAGGAAGCAAATGTTGACTATCCTCAATTAAGGAAATTCAAGGACTTCCTTTGTATACTCCAAAGGCTTAAGGACACTGGAATGTTAGAGTGAATTTATCATGGAAGAACTGCTCAGCCACGCTGGTAGGTCCAGAGGACATGACTTTCACCAAGGCTGCAAGAAATTACTTTGTATGGGGAGCCCAGAAATCTGTGAGGAGTTTGCCGTAGCTCTCTTCTTTACTCAGACATTACTGCAGGCTTGCCCTTCAGGAAAGATGATGCTGCACTGCCTAATAACTTGCTGTTAATCATTGTCCCAACCTTCCTCAACAGATCTGTGCCCAGTTCTTACTGTGGCAGTGCATGGTGGAAAAGTAATCAGAATTCTCAGGGATTGTTTGATAAAGGCTTTGAACTGGTACTAATTCCAGGATATCCAAAATGTCTCTATGCTCTCCTAATAAGAGTTCTGTTAATCATGTGGTTTTACATCAGCGAATCCATGTGGTTTTACATCAGGTTCAATGTACACTGGACTAAGTTGGTCCATGAATCCACCCTCTGGTTGTTTCCCAGTTTCAGAATGCATAGTTGGGAACATACACAGTGACTGGCAGAATCCCCATATTGGTTCTCTGACCTGTGGCGTGAGGGATGCTATGGATGGAGAGGCCAAGTTGAAGCCACTAGAACTGCCCTAATTATTAAAATCATAATCCACAAGCAGCACTACTTTCCTGGAGGGACTGCAGTAACTGGTGATAACAGCAAGCATTTGAAGGACACAGGCTGGTGATTCTTCAGCCATCCCTTTCAACTGAACTATTTCTCCTGTGCAGAAATACATGGATTTGTGGCCAGGCACAGTGGTTCATGCCTATAATCCCAGCACTTTGGGAAGCCGAGGCAGGTGGATCACTTGAGGTCAGGAGTTCAAGACCAACCTGACCAACATGGTGAATCCCTGTCTCTACTAAAAAATACAAACAATTAGCCAGGTGTGATGGTGCACAACTACAGTCCCAGCTGCTCAGGAGGTTGAGGCAGGAGAATTGCTTGGACCCAGGAGGTACTGCAGCTGCTGTGCTACAGGTGGTTTTGTTGCTTTAGTAACTGTGACATCCCTGGGAACCTGACATATAATATCAATTAGGTGAATGGTTTTTTTCTCTTTCAGTAATTATGACAAACGAGTTTGGGTTCGGCTGGAAAGATCAGCAATGTACTATCACCTCCTATTTCAAGCTTATATCAACTCTCTAGGCTTACATCCTAAGCGAGTCCTTAAGGGACCTTGACCACCGATTCCTTATACTAGATGTGACACCATTCTTTGCACTGATGACACTATGCTGACTGAGTGGGAGGTAGCAACTAATCCAGACGCATTAGTAACACACTTGCAAGACATTATGTGAGAAATAATTCTCACACAAAATCAGGGGCCTTCTGACTGAGTGAAACGTATAATGATCTAGTAGTCTGTATGTCAAGATGGTGTTTATAAGGTGAACAGCAGGTTCCTACATCTTGCCTTTCTTACCACTAAATAAGGAACACAGAAACGAATTGTATAATAGATGCTTGTTTTCACATATACCTCAATGTTGTGCAGTACCATGATCCATTGACAAGTGCCTGAAACCCTGCTAGCATGGATTTGGGCCCAGAAAAAGAGAAACTTCTCTGATCCTGCACCTGTGGTCTCATGTGGAGTTCCCTGTGACCACTTGACTAGAAAATAAAAAAAATCATGCCTGATTTTCATTTGTTACTTCAGAATACTCAGGCACAACATGTATTAATTTGTTAACGCTACAAAACAAATTATCCCCAATTTAGCAGCTTAAAACAACACAAATATATAAGCAGTTCTGTAGATCAGAAATCCATGCAGCCTGGATTGTTTTCTCTGCTTAGGATCTCACAAAATCAAAGTTAAGGTATCAACTAGGCTGCTTACTAACTGAGGACTCAGAGAGAAACCGTTTTCAAGCTCATTTGGGTTACAGGCAGGTCTAACTTCTTAAAGTTGTAGAACTGAGGTAGCCGTATATTTGCGGTCTTGGCTGAGACCACTCTAAGCTACTTGAGCCACCTCCATACCTCCTTAGGTGCACCCCTCTATCTTCTAAGCGGTAATGGTGCATAATGATTATGGCGGCTGACATAAAGATTATTCATGGGTTTGGCAACATGAACTTTCACTTACCAGGTCCATCTCACTACAGCCACTGCTCACTATTCAGTCTGCCAGCAGCAGAGACCAACACTGAGTCCCCATTATGGCACCGTGTCCCAGAGTGATCAGTCAGGTTCCAGGCAGCACTGTGATTACTTGGGTCTGCTTCCACAATTGAAGGGGCATAACTTTGATCTTGCACAAATAGACACTTATTCTGCATATGGATTTTCATTCCCACCCACGGTACTTCAAGGAAACCAATACTGCGTTATTAGGAAAGCCTGTATCCACCATCGTGGTATCCCACACTGCACCAGTTTTTTGTTTTTGTTTTGTTTTTTTTTTAATACTTTAAGTTCTATGGTACATGTGCACAACGTGCAGGTTTGTTACATATGTACACATGTGCCATGTTGGTGTGCTGCACCCATTAACTCATCATTTACATTAAGAATATCTTCTAACGCTATTCCTCCCCCATCCTCCCACCCCACGACAGGCCCCAGTGTGTGATGTTCCCCACCCTGTGTCCAAGTGTTCTTATTGTTCAATTCCCACCTATGAGAGAACATGCGGTGTTTGGTTTTCTGTCCTTGCGATAGTTTGCTCAGAATGATGGTTTCCAGCTGCATCCATGTCCCTACAAAGGACACGAACTCATCCTTTTTTATGGATGCATAGTATTCCATGGTCTATATGTGCCACATTTTCTTAATCCAGTCTATCATTAATGGACATTTGGGTTGGTTCCAAGTCTTTGCTATTGTGAATAGTGCCACAATAAACATACATGTGCATGTGTCTTTACAGCAGCATGATTTATAATCCTTTGGGTATATACCCAGTAATGGGATGACTGGGTCAAATGGTATTTCTAGTTCTAGATCCTTGAGGAATCACCACATTGTCTTCCACAATGGTTGAACTAGTTTACAGTCCCACCAACAGTGTAAAAGTGTTTCTATTTCTCCACATCCTCTCCATCACGTGTTGTTTCCTGACTTTTTAATGATCGCCATTCTAACTGGTGTGAGATGGTATCTCATTGTGGTTTTGATTTGCATTTCTCTGATGGCCAGTGATTTCGAGTATTTTTTCATGTGTCTGTTGGCTGCATAAATGTATTCTTTTGAGAAGTGTCTCCTCATATCCTTTGCCCACTTTTTGATGGGGTTGTTATGATTTTTTCTTGTAAATTTGTTTAAGTTCTTTGTACATTCTGGATATTAGCCCTTTGTCAGATGGGTAGATTGTAAAAACTTTTTCCCATTCTGTAGGTTGCCTGTTCACTCTGATGGTAGTTTCTTTTGCTGTGCAGAACCCCTTAGTTTAATTAGATCCCATTTGTCTATTTTGGCTTTTGTTGCCATTGCTTTTGGTGTTTTAGTCATGAAGTCCTTGCCCATGCCTATGTCCTGAATGGTATTACCTAGGTTTTCTTCTAGGGTTTTTATGGTTTTAGGTCTAACATTTAAGTCTTTAATCCATCTTGAATTAATTTTTGTATAAGGTGTAAGGAAGGGATCCAGTTTCAGCTTTCTACTTATGGCTAGCCAATTTTCCCAGCACCATTTATTAAACAGGGAATCCTTTCCACATTTCTTGTTTTTGTCAGGTTTGTCAAAGATCAGATGGTTGTAGATGTGTGGTATTATTTCTGAGGGCTCTGTTCTGTTCCATTGGTCTATATCTCTGTTTTGGTACCAGTACCATGGTGTTTTGGTTACTGTAGGCTTGTAGTATAGTTTGAAGTCAGGTAGCATGATGCCTACAGCTTTGTTCTTTTTCCTTAGGATTGTCTTGGCAATGCGGGCTCTTTTTGCTTCCATATGAACTTTAAAGTTGTTTTCTCCAATTCTGTGAAGAAAGTCATTGGTAGCTTGATGGGGATGGCATTGAACCTATAAATTAACTTGGGCAGTATGGCCATTTTCATGAGACTGATTCTTCGTATCCATGAACATGGAATGTTCCTCCATTTGTTTGTGTCCTCTTTTATTTCACTGAGCAGTGGTTTGTAGTTTTCCTTGAAGAGGTCCTTCACATCTCTTGTAAGTTGGATTCCTAGGTATTTTGTTCTCTTTGAAGCAATTGTGAGTGGGAGTTCACTCATGATTTGGCTCTCTGTTTGCCTGTTATTGGTGTATAGGAATGGTTGTGATTTTTGCACACTGATTTTGTATCCTGAGACTTTGCTGAAGTTGCTTATCAGCTTAAGGACTTTTTGGGCTGAGACGATGGAGTTTTCTAAATATACAATCATGTCATCTGCAAACAGGGACAATTTGACTTCCTCTTTTCCTAATTGAATACCTTTTATTTCTTTCTCTTGCCTGATTGCCCTGGCCAGAACTTCCAACACAATGCTGAATAGGAGTGGTGAGAGAAGGCATCCCTGTCTTGTGTCAGTTTTCAAAGGGAATGCCTCCAGTTTTTGCCCATTCAGTATGACATTGGCTGTGGGTTTGTCATAAATAGCTCATCATTTTGAGATACGTCCCATCAATATCTAGTTTATTGAGAACTTTTAGCATGGAGGGCTGTTGAATTCTGTCAAAGGCCTTTTCTGCATCTATTGAGATAATCATGTGGTTTTTGCCTTTGGTTCTGTTTATATGATGGATTACATTTATTGGTTTGCATATGTTGAACCAGCCTTGCATCCCAGGGATGAAGCCAACTTGATCGTGGTGGATAAGCTTTTTGATGTGCTGCTGGATTCAGTTTGCCAGTATTTTATTGAGGATCACGCTGGCCTCATAAAATGAATTAGGGAGGATTCCCTCTTTTTCTACTGATTGGAATAGTTTCAGAAGGAATGGTACCAGCTCCTCTTTGTACCTCTGTTAGAATTCGGCTGTGAATCCATCTGGTCCTGGACTTTTTTTGTTTGGTAGGCTATTAATTATTGCCTCAATTTCAGAACCTATTATTGGTCTATTCAGGGATTCAAATTCTTCCTGGTTTAGTCTTGGGAGGGTGTATGTGTCCAGGAATTTTTCCATTTCTTCTAGATTTTCTAGTTTATTTGCATAGATGTGTTTATAGTATTCTCTGATGGTAGTTTGTATTTCTATGGGATTGGTGGTAATATCCCCTTTATCATTTTTTATTGTGTCTATTTGATTATTCTCTCTTTTCTTCTTTATTAGTCTTGCTAGCAGTCTATCAATTTTGTTGATCTTTTCAAAAAATCAGCTCCTGGATTCATTGATTTTTTTGAAGGGTTTTTTTGTGTCTCTATCTCCTTAAGTTCTGCTCTGATCTTAGTTATTTCTTGCCTTCTGCTAGCTTTTGAATGTGTTTGCTCTTGCTTCTCTAGTTCTTTTAATTGTGATGTTAGGGTGTCAATTTTAGACCTTTCCTGCTTTCTCTTGTGGGCATGTAGTGCTATAAATTTCCCTGGACACCACTGCTTTAAATAAGTCCCAGAGATTCTGGTATGTTGTGTCTTTGTTCTCATTGGTTTCAAAGAACATCTTTATTTCTGCCTTCATTTTGTTATGTACCCAGTAGTCATTCAGGAGTTGGTTGTTCAGTTTCCTTATAGTTGGGTGGTTTTGAGTGAGTTTCTTAATCCTGAGTTCTAGTTTGATTGCACTGTGGTCTGAGAGACAGTTTGTTATAATTTCTGTTCTTTTACATTTGCTGAGGATTGTTTTACTTCCAACTATGTGGTCAATTTTGGAATAAGTGCAATGTGGTGCTGAGAAGAATGTATACTCTGTTGACTTGGGGTGGAGAGTTCTATAGATGTCTATTAGGTCCACTTGGTGCAGAGCTGAGTTCAATTCCTGGATATTCTTGTTAACTTTCTGTCTCGTTGATCTATCTAATGTTGACAGTGGGATGTTAAAGTCTCCCATTATTATTGTGTGGGAGTCTAAGTCTCTTTGTTGGTCTCTAAGGACTTGCTTTATGAATCTGGGTGCTCCTGTATTGGGTGCATATGTATTTAGGATAGTTAGCTCTTCTTATTGAATGGATCTCCTTACCATTACGTAATGGCCTTCGTTGTCTCTTTTGATCTTTGTTGGTTTAAAGTCTGTTTTGTCAGAGACTAGGATTGCAACCCCTCCTTTTTTCATTTGTTTGTTTTCCATTTGCTTGGTAGATCTTCCTCCATCCCTTTATTTTGAGCCTATGTGTGTCTCTGCACGTGAGATGGGTCTCCTGGATACTGCACACTGATGGGTCTTGACTCTTTATCCAGTTTGCCAGTCTGTGTCTTTTAATTGGAGCATTTAGCCCATTTACATTTAAGGTTAATATTTTTATGTGTGAATTTGATCCTGTCTTTATGATGTTAGCTGATTATTTTGCTTGTTAGTTGATGCAGTTTCTTCCTAGCATCAATGGTCTTTACAATTTGGCATGTTTTTGCAGTGGCTGGTACCGGTTGTTCTTTTCCATGTTTACTGCTTCCTTCAGGAGCTCTTGTAGGGCAGGCCTGGTGGTGACAAAATCTCTCAGCATTTGCTTGTCTGTAGAGGATTTTATTTCTCCTTCACTTATGAAGCTTAGTTTGGCTGGATATGAAATTCTGCACTGAAAATTATTTTCTTTAAGAATGTTGAATATTGGCCCCCAATCTCTTCTGGCTTGTAGAATTTCTGCTGAGAGATCCGCTGTTAGTCTGATGGTCTACCCTTTGTGTGTAACCCAACCTTTCTCTCTGGCTGCCCTTAATATTTTTTCCTTCATTTCAACTTTGGTGAATCTGACAATTATGTGTCTTGGAGTTGCTCTTCTCGAGGAGTATCTTTGTGGTGTTCTCGGTATTTCCTGAATTTGAATGTTGGCCTGTCTTGCTAGGTTGGGGAAGTTCCCCTGGATACTATCCTGAAGAGTGTTTTCCAACTTGGTTCCATTTTCCCCATCATTTTCAGGTACACCAATCAGATGTAGATTTGGTCTTTTCACATAGTCCCCTATTTCTTGGTGGCTTTGTTCATTTATTTTTACTCTTTTTCCTCTAAACTTCTCTTCTCGCTCCATTTCATTCATTTGATCTTCAATCACTGATACCCTTTCTTCCACTTGATCGAATTGACTACTGAAGCTTGTGCATGCATCACGTAGTTCTCATGCCATGGTTTTCAGCTCCATCAGGTCATTTGAGGTCTTCTCTACACTGTTCATTCTAGTTAGCCATTCGTCTAATCTTTTTTTAAGGTTTTTAGCTTCTTTGCGATGGGTTTGAACATCCTCCTTTAGCTCAGAGAAGTTTGTTATTACTGATCGTCTGAAGCCTTCTTCTCTCAACTCGTCAAAGTCATTCTCCATCCAGCTTTGTTCCGTTGCTGACAAGGAGTTGCATTGCTTTGGAGGAGAAGAGGCACTCTGATTAGAATTTTCAGCTTTTCTGCCCCGGTTTCTCCCCATCTTTGCGGTTTTATCTACCTTTGATCTTTGATGATGGTGACATACAGATGGGGTTTTGGTGTGGATGTCCTTTCTCTTTGTTAGTTTTCCTTCTAACAGTCAGGACCCTGAGCTGCAGGTCTCTTGGAGTTTGCTGGAGGTCCACTCCAGACCTTGTTTGCCTGGTTATCACCAGCAGAGGCTGCAGAACAGCAACTATTGCAGAACGACAAATGTTGCTGCCTCATCCTTCCCCTGGAAGCTTCCTCTCAGAGGGGCACCTGGCTGTATGAGGTGTCAGTCGGCCCCTACTGGGAGGTGTCTCCCAGTTAGGCTATTCGAGGGTCAGGGACCCACTAAGGAGGCAGTCTGTCCATTCTCAGATCTCAAACTCCATGCTGGGAGAACCACTACTCTCTTCAAAGCTGTCAGACAGGGATGTTTAAGTCTGCATAAGTTTCTGCTGCCTTTTGTTCAGCTATGCCCTGCCCCCAGAGGTGGAGTCTGCAGAGGCAGGCAGGCCTCATTGAGCTGCAGCCTCCTTGAGCTCCACCCAGTTCGAGCTTCCCAGCCACTTTGTTTACCTACTCAAGCCTCAGCAATGGCGGACACCCCTCCCCCAGCCTCACTGCCACCTTGCAGTTCGATCTCAGACTGCTGTGCTAGTGGTAAGCAAGGCTCTGTGGGCATGGGACCCTCTGAACCAGGCATGGGATATAACCTCCTGGTGTGCCATTTGCTAAGACTGTTGGAAAAGTGCAGTATTAGGGTGGGAGTATCCCAATTTTCCAGGAAACATCTGTCATGGATTCCCTTGGCTACGAAAGGGAATTCCCTGAACCCTTGCAATTCCCGGGTGAGGCGATGCCCTGCCCTGCTTCAGCTCACACTCCGTGGACTGCACTCACTGTCCAACAAGCCCCAGTAAGATGAACCTGGTTCTTCAGTTGGAAATGCAGATATCACCCATCTTCTGAATCGCTCACGCTGGGAGTTATAGACTGGAGCTGTTCCTATTCGGCCATCTTGGAACCGGAAACAGCCCACACTGCACCAGTTTTAAACATGAAACTCACTTTACAGGAAATGAAGTATGGGAATGGGCTCATGGTAATGGATTTCACTAGTCTGGTGATGTTCCTCAACATCCTGAAGTGGCTGGCTCAATAGAACAGTGGAGTGATCTTTAAAACCTGAGTTGTAGTTCTAGCTTTGTGGCAGTGCCTTGAGGGGCTTGGCTGACAATCTCAGAGGTGGCAATGCTGGATCCCAGCATCAAGTATATGGAACTATTTCTCCCATAGCCACATCTATGTCTTCAAGAATGAAAGAGCCAAGATGCGGGCCTCCTCTCACTATTACTCTTGGGTATCTAGTAGCAAAATTTTTCTTTTTGTGCTCAAGAAGCAAACTTTGCTCTCAAGAAGCAAACTTTTGGCTCTGCTGGACTAGAGGTCTTAGTTACAAATTGAGAAATTTTTTCAACGGGGGAATAAAAAATGATTCCATTGAAATGAAAATTGTGTCTGACAGCTGACCACTTTGAACTCTTCATTCCTCTCAACCAAGAGACAAAGTAGGGATTCTGTTACTGGCTTGGGTGATGGAAACTGAAAAAAAAAAAGGAGATCAGGTTCCTACTACACCAGGGGCTAAGTAAAAGTAAGTCTGATATGTCTAGAGAGCTTCTTAGTCCTCCCGTGTTTTGTGATTAGAGTTAATGGAAAATCACAGCAACCCCATCCAGGCAGGACATCTAATGGTTCAGACTCTTCCATAATGAAGGTTTGAGCCATCCTGCCAGGCCAAGCTCCATGAACCAACTGACATGCTATCTTAGGGCAAAGGGAATGTGAAATGGGTAGTGAAAGAAGGCTTTAATACCAGCTTCAGCAATGTGAGCTGCTGCAGAAACCACGACTGTAATAGTGTTTACTTAATGGGTTAATAATATCTACCAGCATAGGTGGGAATACAAAACAACCAAAAAACAAGTTATTCTTTCAAATGAAATGCTTAGGGAAAAAGAACAACTTTTACTAACAGACATTTCTTAGCCTCTAAAAAGCCATTTGATTCAGTAACATATGCCAGGAGACTTCAGCAATATCCTGCTCCACTGTAGAAAACAGCAATCTGATCCTTTTCTCTCCTCAATCATTAATGAGATTATGCATTTGAGTTGTCATAATCCTCCATGGACAAGTACTCCCAAATCATATGCTCCAGTTTCTTCTCAAGGAGCTGAACGAAGTCTCGGCTCATACATCTGAAAAGACAGAGACATGCCATTAACTACAAGATAGCCAAAGAACCTATGCTGTAGGAAGCACTGTGAAGGATAGAAAGATGAAGTTACAGTCAGCATGGAAATAGAAATTCAACTGCATGGTAAGAGGTAGTCTAGCTGGCAATAACAAATGATGGCGAGGGTCTGGAGAAAAGGGAACCTTCATATACTGTTGGTGGGAATAAAAATTACTACAATAACTACGAAGAACAGTATGGAGGTTCCTCGAAAAACTAAAAACGGAGCTATCATATGGTCCAGCAATCCCACTGCTGGGTATATGCCCAAGAGAAAGGAAGTCAGGGTACCGAAGAGATATCTGCACTCCCATGTTTGTTGCACAACCATTCACAGTAGCCAAGATTTGGAAGCAACTGAAGTGTCCACTAACAGATGAATGGATAAAAAAATATGGTACATATACACAATAGAGTATTGTTCAGACATAAAAAAGAATGAGATTCAGACATTTGCAACAACATGGATGGAATCAAAGGTCATGATGTTAAGTGAAATAAGCCAGGCACAGAAAGACAAACTTTGTATTTTCTCAATTATTTCTGGGAGCAAAAATGTAAAACAACTGAACTAATGGAGATAGAGAGTAGATGGCCGGGCGCGGTGGCTCAAGCCTGTAATCCCAGCACTTTGGGAGGCCGAGGCGGGTGGATCACGAGGTCAGGAGATCGAGACCATCCTGGCTAACACCGTGAAACCCCGTCTCTACTAAAAAAAAATACAAAAAAAAAACTAGCCGGGCGCGGTGGCGGGCGCCTGTAGTCCCAGCTACTCGGAGGCTGAGGCAGGAGAATGGCGTAAACCCGGGAGGCGGAGCTTGCAGTGAGCCGAGATCGCACCACTGCACTCCAGCCTGGGTGACACAGCGAGACTCCGTCTCAAAAAAAAAAAAAAAAGAGAGTAGAATGACGGTTACCAGAGGCTGGGAAGGTTAGTGGGGGTGGACGGTGTGGGAAGTGGGGATGATTAATAGGTAGAAAAATAGAATAAATAAGATGTAGTATTTCATAGCCCAACAGGGTGACTATTGTCGGTAATAATTTAATTGTACATTTAAAAATAGTGAAGAGTATAATTGGATTGTCTGTAACACAAAGGATAAAAGCTTGAGGTGATAGATACCCCATTTACCTTGATGTGATTATTACACATTGTTGTCTGTATCACAACATCTCATATACCCCAGAAATATATGCATCTGCTATGTCCGTACAAAAATTTTTTAAAAAGAGGTAGTCTAGCAAATACAAAGAGTGTCAATCGAGGGACAATGCGCACCTCAGACTATGGTAGGAATGGGAGTCTCCATAGTCTTCGAAGAATGAGTTAGATTCAGATAACATTACCTAAGTAACTGTGGAGACAGCCGTAACTATGAGTGAGGACCAGGGTTTGAGAAACTCAAGACAGGGGCTGTTCCCCCACGCTCACCCCCAGTACTCTATTGAGTCCAAGTGCTTAAAGAAATTGGACAGTTCCTGTTTCTACCCACCTTGCTGCTTCCTTGATGATGGATTCAAAAAATAGTTTCTTGACTTCTATAGGTCCTTGCACTCCTTCAAGCAATTTGAAGATCTTTTCGTATTCTGAAGATGTTTTAAAAAAAAAACCTTCAGTATTATCAAATATAAAGAAGAATAGAAGTGAATCTATACCTCAGCAATCATGCTTCATAGGCTAAAATGTTTTAAATGCTTAAATCAAGATACCCGCACATACAAAAACTAAATAATAAAAAAGACACCTGCACATACGTATGAATGAAACTCTTTTAACCATAACCAAGTAAGAAAAGAAAAGCAAAAGGTGTACTATGCTTTAGTCAAAGAAAAGAGGAACCACCATAAACTATGGGCAAACTCAACTCTGGCAAAGAATGAGCCTCAACAGGTAACATGAATATCTTCTGAATCATAGAAAGAGAGACTTCCTATAGTTTTATGAAACAGATATTCTTATACTACTTACTTCGTCCAATGCTTCGGATTTCCTTCACTAATTGACGTTTTATATCAGCATTAATTTCTTCTTGGCTTTTGGGAATAGGGTCTATTTCTCTGCATTTTAGGTCATCTCCAGAGAAATTGCTGGTAATGATTCCTCCTACAGGTGCATTGCTACCAGGTTTCTGAATCAGCTCATCTTTGCTGAAACCAGCGAAGTCATCAATCTGAGAATCCAATTGGATGGGTGGAATACCATCTCCTGTCTTATGCTCTGGTGAAACAGATTTTGACAAAAAGCCGTCAGTTGGTGTTTGACCATTTTCTTTCCCCTCCACATAGATATCATGAATGACAGATCTGGAAACCAAACTGAGAAGCTGAGCTGTGAGAAATATGTGTTTCATCACCCCTCTGGGTACATCTATGTGCTCCTCTGTTTCTAGGGAATTATATCTTTCATAAATGGGAGGATATACCGGGAGAAATCTCAGACCTGATGAACTGAGGCCAGGACACATAATACAATAAAACCACCTCTTATTTTCTGGTCCTATGAATAGATATGGAAACCAAGTAAGACAGTACAACTCTAAAGCAACATTCACAGATCCCTGGTACTCATGGGATAGTTTCAGTTTGTTATGCTTTACAAGTTGAAAGCAGCAAGTCTCACTTGATATCACGATTTCTCAAATTCACTTACAAACCACCAGGCTTTACTGAGCTGGAAGCCAGACAGCTTGGAAACACCTCAAGCAGCCTTCTCTCTACATCAAATATGTTCTCAGAAAATAGAGGTGGCCATTACTGCTGAAAGTTCTATACGCACTCCATCACCAAAAAATCCCTTTTAGTGTATGATTTTCCTCATCCTTCCTTTCTGTCTCAGAAAAGTGACTTTCTTTTCACTCCAGGTCTGACACCTCTCATTTATTCATCGTCTGTGGCAGGCAGCATGCCAGTAGTAGGGATCAGCAGTAAACAGCCCAGAGAGCAACGTTCCCTGCCCTTGTGGAGCTCACATCCTCATGTGGGGCAGTCAGACAGTACGTGCACAATGAATGAGCAAATGAAACAAACAGTGTTGGGCTAGTGGTAGCGAAGCAGTCCACAGGCCTGTGGGCAACAGCAGCAGAGGGAGCCCCAGGAGTTGCCACTGGTTGGGCAGAGCCTTCTGTGGATGTACCCTTGGGCAGGGCTTGAAGGAAGAAGCAGAGCTGCCTGCGCAGAGGCAGAGGGGGAGTTCCAGGTTGCTGTGAGGCCAAGGGTATGGGCTGGAGTGGGGATGGACCAGGCACTACGGGGTGAAGGACAGAAGCAGACAGAGTCAGGAGATGGATCAGGCCCGTGTGAGGAGAGGGTGATGGAGGCCAGGCCATGCAGAACCTCGCAGACCAAAGCTGGTTCACAGTCGGTTCTGAGTGCTAAGGAGAGTGGAGGATGGGTTTTCAGGAGTGACATGGCATGATGTGATTTACATGCCAACATGATGATCTGGCTGCCGGGTTGGAGCGTATGTATTCGATGGGGACAATAATGGGAAATGTGGAGGTATCACGGGACCTCAGTGATTGATCATGGCAGACTGGAACAGAAGGAGAGAGAGAGATGCTGGGGTTCAGAAATTTTTTTAGAGTATTTAGAGAAGAGAAGAAAAAGAAAGACAGAAAAAAAAGAATGACAGGGGTCGGATGCAGTGGCTCGTGCCTGTAATCCCAGCACTTTGGGAGGCTGAGGTGGGTAGATCACCTGAGGTAAGGAGTTCGAGACCAGCCTGGCTGATATGGCAAAACTCCATCTCTACTAAAATTACAAAAATTAGCTGGGTGCGGTGGCTGGTACTTGTGATCCCAGCTACTCGGGAGGCTGCAGCAGGAGAATCACTTGAACCCAGGAGCCTGAGGTTTCAGTGAGCAGAGATCATGTCACTGGACTCCAGCTTGGCCGAGAAGAATGAAACTCCATCTCAAGAAAAAAATGATAGGGATTCACCAATACGGACAAGAAATTTAAAAAAAAAATTGTGGAAAATGGAAATGCTAGAAGGTTTTCATGAAGAAGCGAGTGAACAACTGTCAAATGCTGCAGAGAAATTAATGGCAGTGTCAGCTGAAACCGTTGACCTTGACAAGGACAGTTTCTCTGGAGGGGGTGAGGCAGGAGGCTGACTGCACTGGATACAGCATGAAGAGGAGGTGACGACAGGCTTACTTACTCTTTTCTTTGGACATGGCAGAGCCTGCAGTAAGGCTGTCTCCTGCTCCTTGTTTCCTTGCCAATAGGGCAATCCTCTGCCTTTTCTGATATGAAGGACTGTCACATTCCCTGGGACGTTTAAACACGGTTTCAGGATCTACAGCCACTTTGTCTGTTTTATCGGTCATTGTTTCCTGAAAAACATCAGTGAACATATTCCATTCATGACAAAAATCTAACAATCACAAAATGGCAAACAGTTTGCATATGTGTATACAACCAAGACTTTGAATCATTAATTTCACTTTTACATTAATTTCACTTTTAATCAGGAGGCAAGATTTACCAAGTCTCAACAAACACTCTGTTCTCAGGAAAAGAAACCTAATTTTATTGAACACTAAGTAAAAAAAGAAGAAAAATGGTACAAACAAATCAATCAGAATGCCTGTGGAATAAGCAGCTGCCATCAACCAAAAATAGATGAAAATATTATTACCTATTTGAAGATGTATAAGCCAGTCTGTATTAACCCTTATTAGGAAAAATAGATGTATAAGCCAATCTGTATTAACCCTTATTATACATTATATTTTAAACTACATATATTATACATTATATTATACATCACATATATTTAATACATAAGTATATATACTTATATATTCAAATGGATGTATAAACAAATCTGTATTAACCCTTATTAGGAAAAATGAGGACAAAGAAAAGGATTGTAGAAGATTGATACAAAACTGATAACAACATCTGACAAGGACTTTAGAAGAAAGAAAAACTACAAGATCAGGCCAAATTACAAGCCAAGATCACCCCTGAACTTAGACACAAAAAATTCAAACTAAACGTGAGCAAGTAAAATGCAATAGTACTTAAAAAGGACATACATCAGCCATGGTGGAGTATATTGCAGAAAGGCAACACTGATCTAACATTTGAAAATCAATAAATGTAATGCACCATATTAACAACAACAAGTAAACGGAAACACCACATGATTATTTTCATACATGGGTCAATGTTTAAAGTCCATTCGTGATAAAAACTATCACCAACTTAGAAAAAAGGGCAACTTTCCTATTCTGGTTAGCATATGTACAAAAAAATAGTAAATGCGATACTTCATAGTGACGTATCAGTATTTTCTCCCTGAGTTTGAAAACAAGACAAAGATGTCCACTATCCATTCAACAATTTACTGGAGGTTCTAAAAAGTGCCATAGCATCAGGAAAATATAATATGTTTAAAATTTGGAAAGAAGTAACCTCGCAGACCAAAGCTGGTTCACAGTTGGTTCTGAGTGCTTAGGAGACTTGAGGATGGGTTTTCAGGAGCGACATGGCATGTTGTGATTTACATGCCATTCACAGATGACATTGTTCTGTACATAATGCAGAAGAATAAAATCATTATGGTTAATAAGCAAATTTAGTCAACATACTAGATCTAATAAAAACCAATGGCATTTCTGTATAATTAATAGCAACAAATAATTAGAATATGAGATTTCAAATGTCATTAAAAACAGTACCAAAATCATCAAATATTTAGGAATAAATCTAATCAAGATGTGCTAGAGTACTACACAAAAATTATAAAACATCACTCAGAGAAATTCAAGACTGCAGTAAATGGCCGGGCGCGGTGGCTCAAGCCTGTAATCCCAGCACTTTGGGAGGCCGAGGCGGGCGGATCACGAGGTCAGGAGATCGAGACCATCCTGGCTAACATGGTGAAACCCCGTCTCTACTAAAAATACAAAAAACTAGCCGGGCGTGGTGGCGGGCGCCTGTAGTCCCAGCTACTCGGAGGCTGAGGCAGGAGAATGGCCTGAACCTGGGAGGCGGAGCTTGCAGTGAGCCGAGATCGCGCCACTGCACTCCAGCCTGGGTGACACAGCGCGAGACTCCGTCTCAAAAAAAAAAAAAAAAAAGACTGCAGTAAATGGAGAAAAATATTATTTCGATGTGTTGGAAGACATCTTTTTTTTTTTTTTCTTTTTTTGGAGACGGAGCCTTGCTCTGTCACCCAGGCTGGAGTGGAGTGGCACAGTCTCTGCTCACTGCGACCTCCACCTCCTGGAGGATTCAAACGATTCTCCTGCCTCAGCCTCCCAAGTAGCTGAGATTACAGGCGCCTGCCATGATGCCTGGCTAATGTTTTGTATTTTTAGTAGAGAAGGGGTTTCACTTTGTTAGCCATACTAGTCTCAAACTCCTGACCTCAAGTGATCTGCCCACCTCGGTCTCCCAAAGTGCTGGGAATACAGGCGTGAGCCACCACACCCGGCCAGAAGACATTATTAAGAGACATTATTGTCAAGTCTCTCAGAATGATCATAGCAATCATATTTAAAATTCCACCATGTTAACAAAAGCTTTTCTGAAAATTGACAAGCAGATCATTTTGTAAGTATATGCAAATTAAAGATTTGGAAAAGCCAAGTTTTTTAAGCCAAGGGAAAGACAATTTTTTTTTAAAGAAAAGAACTAAGTTAGTAGAAATGTACTACTATATAGGAAATTTACTATAAAGGTAGAATAATTAAAACAGTGTGGTATTGGAGCAATGACAGGCAAATACACCAAGGGAAGAGGACACAGAGGCCAGAAACAATATGGAAATACAAAATACAGAAGAGCTGTAAATCATTGTGGAAAGGACAGTGCTTTTAATAAATGCACTTGATAAATGCAAGGAAAATACAAACCTTGACTCTTACCTCTTCCCACTCCATAAAACTTTACTAAAGATGAATAGACAATCTAGTAAACACTTAAGATATTGTCTTCACAACTATAGAATAGACAAAGATGTTTTTAATGAGGATAAACAAGCACTAACCATAAAGAATGAATTGTTTAATTAGACATAATTAAATGGAAAACTTCCGTTTCTCAAAGACACTATTAAGAGACTGAAAAACCAAAGCATGTTTGTAGATTATACATTATGTAGTATATAGTATAGGTTATACATAAAAATATATAGTAGTTACACACATATATACATATATATCTGGCAACAAATGAGTGGAATCCAGAATATATCCAGAACTACAAATCAATTTCTAAAAAACAAACATCCCAATAAAATTTGGGGGAAAAGCTGAATATGCACTTCATAGGAGTCATACTCAAATGGCTAATAAGCACATCGAATATACCTGGTCTATGACTTTACTCCATTTCATGAGAATTTATTTCAGATGATTAGAAGATCTAGAAGAAAACTTAGAATATTATCATCATGAGTGTAAATTAGTTCAACCATTGTGGAAGACAGTGTGGTGACTCCTCAAGGATCTAGAACCAGAAATACCATCTGACCCAGCAATCCCATCACTGGGTATATACCCAAAGGATTATAAATCATTCGACTATAAAGACACATGCACAAGTATGTTTATTATAGCACTATTCACAACAGCAAAGACTTGGAACCAACCCAAATGCCCAACAGTGATAGACTGGATAAAGAAAATGTGGCACATATACACCATGAAATACTATGCAGCCATAAAAAAGAATGAGTTCATGTCCTTTGAAGGTACCGGTGTCAGCAAGCTAACACAGGAACAGAAAACCAAACACCACATGTTCTCACTCATAAGTGGGAATTGAACAGTGAGAACACATGGACATAGGGAGGAGAACATCACACAGCCGGGCCTGACAGGGGTCGGGAGGGGGGAGGGGAGGGATAGCATTAGAGAAATACCTAACGTAGCTGACAGGTTGATGGGTGCAGCAAACCACCATGACTTGTGTCTACCTATGTAACAAACCTGCACATTCGGCACATGTATCCCAGAACTTAAAGTACAATAATAATAAAAAAATATGATCATAATGGCATCGGGTGAAGCAAAGATATTTCTTAAAAAAATAAAAAGCACTAGCCATAAATAATACACTGATTAATAAAATTAAGAGAATCTGTTCATCTAAAACACATTATTGAGATCTTGTAAAAGCAAAAAATATTTATAGAAGATACTAAAATTGTACATGCATTTTTATATATGTACATATATGCCTGTGTGCATGGGTGTATAACTCAAATACAGATTATATGGAAACTACAAATCCATTTTTGAAATGCAAACATCTTAGTAAAAGCTGGGGAAAAATACCTGAAAAGGAACTTCATAAAAGACAAAGTTAAATGACCAATAAACACATAAAATGGTGGAAAAAAAAAAAAAAAAAACGATAAATAGCTGGGTGTGGTGGCACTGCAAGCCAGCCTGGGCGACAGACGGAGACCCTGTTTCAAAAGACAAACAAAAATCAATAAATAAAAACAATATTAAAAAAGGTGCTCAAGCTCATTAATCAGCAGAAAAATGCGAGTCTAGACATAAGGAGGGATCACTGCACAGCCATCAGAGTGCCTGGAATGAAAGACTAACTGTACAGCAAGTGTTCGAATGTGGCACAGCTGGAACCTTCGAATATTTCTGGACCCCCATTCCCACACAGACACCTGAGGCTGTGACCGAAAGGTCAGACAGAATCCTGGGAAAGAGTTCCTTCAGAATCGAGATCAACCAACCGAGGAAAAGCATCCCAACCCGGGGCGAGACCGAGTTCCCAAGGTCACGTGGCCTCCCTCATGGCTGACACTCCCTGAGTCCCACCATAGGCTTAGAGAATCCAAGGAATCCCCATTCGCCCGGGACACCGGGAGAGAGCACCCACAAATAATAATTTTAAAAACCCAGCATCAAGAGAAAGCATCCGGTAAGCATCTACATGGGGATAAGTAGAACCAAAGAAAAGCCAACACATTATAGCTGAGAGCGAGCGACATCCAAGGACAAATGTGCCTCACGGCCAACATCAGCACCCAAGGAAGAGTCCCTCGGGGGTCGAGATAAAGCCCCCAACAGTGACCCCACAGGGCTGAGATCATGCGTCCGAGGCACAGCCACCCCCACCACGTTCCATGAGCAGAGACAGGGTCCCCAAGGCAGAGTCCCCCCTCAGGCCTGCAACTGAGCAGGAAAGAAACACCGCCGCACCCGAGGCCAACACAGGCAACCAAGGCATGCCCCCCACCCCTGGGCTTAGGTCATTTCAGTAGGAAAAGTCCCTCACATCACCGAGAGGGAGTCCCCAAGAAAAGCCCCCTGGCCCCACAACATAGCCGAGACGGGGTGCCCAAGGAAAACGCTCCCCCATGGCTAACACAGGTGCCCATGGCGGTGTCCCCAGAGCGGAGCCACTTTCCCAAGGGAGCCCTACCACACACCGGACAGAGAACGCCACAGAAAAGACGCTTTCCGAGGAAAAAGGACGCTTTCCGGGGTGAAATTAAAGCATCCAGGGAAAAACAGCCCACTCACAGTCCTGAAGTCCTGACCTCGCTGGAGGAGTGACGGCGGCACCTCACAAAATGGCAGTGAAGCTGTGGCGCCTCCCTAGTGGTGGCAGTTTCTAGAAACTTGCCCTCTGGGAGTTGTGGGAAATGTGCCCCCTAGGGCACCTGGGAGTGATGTGCATGGCGAGGCGTCTCACCAGAAGCATCGATTCCGTTCGGCCCAAGGGGGATAGAAGGAGGGGAAATAACCAGCCACAGCGTGCCTGCCCCAGCCGAACACTGGGAACCTGTTGGGGGCGCCAGAGTCCTGAGGAGAAGCCTCATGCCCCAGAGAACCAGGAAGCGCAGCCCTCCCCTTCGCTGACTCTGGCGCCCTCTACAGGCCACCTTCAGTAACAACTGCACAGCAACATAAGCGGAGAAACGCAGAATCTTCTCACACAGCGGGTTGAAATCGCCTGGGTAACATAGTGAGACCCCGACTCTGCAAAGCAACCAACCAACCTAAAAAAAAAAAAAAAAAAGAAAGAAAAAGAAAAACACAAAAATCAGCCGGGCATGGTGGCGCGCGCCTGTGGTCCCAACTACTTGGGAAGTTGAGGTGGGAGGATCGCTTGAACTCGGGAGGCGGAGGTAGTAGTGAGCCGAGATCGCGCTACTGCACTCCAGTCCAGGCGATAGAGGAGACTCCATCTTAAAAAAAAGAAAAAAAGAAAAAGAAAAAAAAAAAAGAAAAAACAACAACAAACTGAAATTTGCATTTGAGGGAGTTGTGTTTTAAAGTCAACCCCGACCAGGCAAGTGGCTCACGCCTGTAATCTCAGCACATTGGGAGGACAAAGCGGCTGGACCACCTGAGATCAGGAGTTCGAGACCAGCCTGGCCAACATGGTGAATCCCGTGTCTACTAAAAATACAGAAAATTAGCCTGGCATGGTGGCGCGCACCCGTAGTCCCACCAGCTACTTGGGAGGCTGAGGCAGGAGAAATTTTGAACCAGGGAGTCGGAGTTTGCAGTGAGCTGAGATCAGCCACTGCACTCCAGCCTGGGCAACAGAGTGAGACTCTGTCTAAAAATAAAAATAAATAAATAAATAAAAATAAATAAAGTCAACCTCTATCTGTTAAAGGTAATCATTATTGTTAATTGATAAGAAAAATGAGGGCCCCAGTGCGGTGGCTCATGCCTGTAATCCCAGCATTTTGGGAGGTCAAGGTGGGTGGATTCCTTGGGCTCAGGAGTTCAAGAGCAGCCTGGGCAGCATGGTGAAACCCCCTCTCTACACTAAATACAAAAATTAGCTGAGTGTGTACCTGTGGTCCCAGCTACTTGGGAGGCTTGAGACCAGGAGGTTGAGGCTGCATTGAGCTTTGATCACACCACTGCACTACAGCCTGGGTGACAGAGTGAGACTGTCTAAAAAACAAAACAAAACAAAAAGACAGAAAAAAAGAAAGGAGGGGAAACCTTATTATATTACACCTATTAATCATTTTAATCTGGAACTTTGTATATTTTTCCACTTTTTTAAAAAATTTTTTTGAGACAGAGTCTGGCTCTGTCACCCAGGCTGGAGTGCAGTGGCATGATCTTGGCTCACTGCAACCTCCACTTCCCAGGTTCAAGCAATTCTCCTGCCTCAGCCTCCCGAGAAGCTGGGATTATAGGTGTGCACCATCATGCCTGGCTAATTTTTGTATTTTTAATAGAGACGGTGCTTCACCATGTTGGCCAGGCTGGTCTCAAACTCCTGACTTCAAGTGATTCGTCTGCCTTGGCCTCCCAAAATGCTGGGATTACAGGTGTGAGCCACCGTGCCCAGCCCATTTTTCCACTTTCACAACTTATTTTAAGTGCAGCAAAATTTACCTGAAATGTTCATAGTGGTAAAAAATATTACAGCAAAATTTTTAGAGTTTTAATGGAACAAGCAGTTTCACTCTTGACACAATTATTTAGAAGGGATTATTTCACTGGTTTTGTAATTCAAAGTTATGTTTATAAAAAAATTAAGATTAAAATTAAAAAATATAGCCAGGCATGGTGGTGGGCACCTGTAATCCCAGCTACTCAGGAGGCAGAGGCAGAAGAATCGCTTGAACCTGGGAGGTGCAAGCTTCAGTGAGCAGAGATTGCGTCACTGCACTCCAGCCTGGGTGACAAAGGGAGACTCCATCTCAAAATAAATAAATTAATTAAAATTAAAATTAAAAAGTTATGTTCGTTAAGTACCCTGTCAGAAGAGAGTCATTTTCAGTATTACAGCTTCCTAGCCTATCGTGTTAATATTTGCCTGTGCTGCAGAACCTTCACAGAACATATTTTCTTTTGGAATATATTTGATTGACAAGGAAGCTTAAACATTGTTTTCACTTCGATGTAGGAACACAGTTGTTTTGTTTGTTTATTCTAGTGCTACCAAAATAAAATACTCTTTTTTGCATTAAAAAATCCCACCACAGCAGTACTCATATGCGTATTTGATTGAATAACCATGAGACTGGATTCTTGGAGGGGCATAATTAAAATCCTGCCTACCACACAAGCCACAAGTGGACAGCTGCATATGACAGTCCTGACTGGGACAGCCCTGAAGGACAGTGGTGATGGGACATCCTCCCAGAGGGAAGAACTTTGAGCAGTGCACCTTCTTGGCGGAGACATATCCAAACGTGTAAGTATGTATCATGCATAGGCTGTGTCCCACTTATTAGCTGATTTGTCAGGGACTTTGAGGACACATGATTAAAAATTTGTGACAAGGAGGTCTGAGAAAAAAACATATGTGGACAGACCTTTCCAAACGGACATACAATGTGAAGATATCGGGGTCTCATGAGAGTTCTCAGCAAAGGGTATCCTCAGCAGAGCAGAATTTTAATAATTGGATGGATAAGGTACTTATTATCTAGATATTAATCAGCCCCTTTCCCCAACACCTGTGTCACAATCTTATGGGCTCAACAAACAAAGTGGTCAAACTGGCAGGGATGGAGATTATGCGCAGTAGCATGGACTTCCACTCACCATTTCAAACCTGGCTACGGTCATTGCTGAGTGAACAATCTTCCAGGAATGGAGACCAACACTAAGCCCTCAATTTGGCCCCAGACTCCAGAATGATCTGCCAGCCACTAGTTGGTATGTGGATTACAGTGGATCACTTCTATTATAAAAAGAGAAGTGCTTTCTTCTTACCTGAACAGACATTTAGTCTAGATATGGATTTTCCTTCCCACTTGCAGTGCTTTTGAGAAAACCAATATTTTGGATTTGAAAAATATCTTATCCACCATCATGATATTCCACACAGCATCACTTCTAAACAAGGAACTCACCTCACAGAAAATGAGTGTGGCAATGGAGCAATACTCATAGAACTCACTGGTCTTATTATGCTTCCCCTCATCCTGAAGCGTAATGACCTTTGGAAGACTCAGTTATGTTTTTGGTTAGGTGGCAATAACTTGAGAGGCAACAGCCTTTAGAAGATGGTAATGCTCTATCCAAGCATTTATATGCATAGATATATGGTGCTGTTTCTCCCATAGCTTGCATTCACAGTTCCTGCAATCAAGGTGTGGAAATGAAAGTGTCACCCCTCACTATTGAAGTTGGACCTTACACCATATACAAAAATTATACAAAAATCAACTCAAAAAGGATTAAAGACCTAAATGTAAGACCTAAAACTATAAAACTCCCAGAAGAAAACATACAGGAAAAGCTTCACGATATTGGACTTGGCAATGATTTCTTGAATACAACACCAAAAGCAAAAATAGACAAATGGGACTACATGAACTGAAAAAGTTTTGTGCATCAAAGGACATAATCAACAGAATGTAAAGGCAACCTATGAAATGAGGGAAAACATTGGCAAATTATATATCTAATAAGGGGTTAATATCCAGAATATGTAAAGAGCTCCTTATCCGGAAGTGGTGTTGCGAGGCTGTAGTCCTAGCTACTCAGGATGCTGAGGCAGGAGAATCGCTTGAACCCAGGAGGTGGAGGTAGCCACGAGCCAAGATCTTGCCACTGCATCGCAACAGTAACAATAAAATAAAATAACTTAAGTTAAAAGTGGGGGAAAGTTTCACATGTTCTAGGGTAGCACAAACAAATGACTTGAATAAACATATCTGCATATCTCCAAAGATGATATATAAATACTTAACAAGTATATGAAAAGATGCTCAACATCACTAATCATCAAAGAAATGCAAATCAAAACCACAATGAAAACCTCACCCCCATTAGCATGGCTATAACAAGTGCTGCTAAGGATGTGGAAAAATTAGAACAGCTCTGCACTGTGGATAGAATTGATGCAGTGGCTGTGTAAAATATTATGAAGGTTCCTCAAAAAATGAAATAAAACTACCATATGATGCAGCAATCCCACTTGGATATATATCCAAAGGAATTGAAACTGGATCTCAAAGAAATATTTGCATACCCATGTTCATAGCAGCATTATTCACAGCAGCCAAGACGTGGAAGCATCCCAAATGTCCATCAGCAGAGGAATGGATAAATGAAATGCAGTATACACATAGAGAATATTATTTAGCCTTAAAAAGGAAGGAAATCTTGTCACAGACTACAACATGGATGAACACTGAGGACATTTTGCTAAGGGAAATGAGTCAGTCACAAAAAGATAAATATTATATGATTCCACTTACATGAGGTTTATAAACTAGCTAATTTTTTTTTTTTTTTAAGACAGAGTCTCACTCTGTCACCCAGGCTGGAGTGCAGTGATGCAATCTCGGCTCACTGCAACTTCTGCCTCCCGGGTTCAAGCGATCCTTGTGCTTCAGCCTCCTGAGTAGCTGGGATCACAGGCACCCACCACCACACCTGGCTAAGTTTTTTGTATTTTTGGTAGAGACAAGGTTTCACCATGTTGGTCAAGCTGGTCTCCAACTCCAGACCTCAAGTGATCTGCCCACCTTGGCCTCCCAAAGTGCTGGGATTACAGGTGTGAACCACTGCACCCAGCCTAAATTAGTTAAATCCATAGAGACGGAAAGTAGAACAGTGGTTGCTAGGGGTTAGGGGAGGGGTAAATCTTTTTTTTTTTTTTCTAATGGGTAAAGTTTCAGATTTGCAAGTTGAAAAATTTCTGGAGATCTGTTTCACAACAATGTTAATATACTTAACACTACTGAACTGCACACTTAAAAATGGTTACGATGTTAAATTGTATGCCATGTATTTTTCCCACAATTTAAAAATTTAATGAAAAATGAATTCTCATGGAAAGATACCCTCTAGCAAATACAGAGATAATTGAGGGTGCAAGCACACATAAGACCGAAAAGTGCACACTACTACCAGCTTTCTGAATCAGCCTATATTTGCTGAGACTAGTTAATTCATTAAACAGATAATTCAATTAGTTGGGTAGAATACCATATCCTGCAATGTTCATAACCTCTGGTGGAGCAGATTTTGACAAGGAATCATCAGGTGGAGTTTGACCACTTCCATCTTCTCCTCATGGACATCGCAAATGACGTAGCATCTGGAAACCAAATTAAGTGGTTTCACATAAAAAAATCTCACATGATGTCATGATTTCTGAAACTTGCAAATTAAATGGTTGAGCTGCAAAACAGATGCATTTCATCACCCCCACAGGGACATCACTGTACTCTGCAGTTTCTAGGAAATTATTATTTCATAAAGTAAAATGATAAACCAGACAGAAATCTCAGACCTGAAAAATTGAGCTCATAAAAGATAATATACAACAAAACTACCTCTTAACTTCCTGGCACTATCCATAGCAACCAAGATGTCCTTCAATAGGTGAATGGATAAACACAGTGTGGGAACATTCATACAATAAAAACTATTATTCAGAGATAAGAAGAAATGAATTATCAAACCACAGAAAGAAATGGAGGAAGCCTGAATGCATATTGCTAAGTGAAAGAAGCCAGTCTAAAAAGACTACATACTGCATGATTCCAACCACATGACATTCTGGAAAAGGCAAAACTATAGAGACACTAAAAAGATCAGTGGTTAACAGAGGCTCAGGAGAAGGGGCGGGAGGGATAAATATGTGAAGCACAGGGATTCTTATGGCTGTGAAACTATTCTATATGATAATGCAATTGTGGATACATAACATTATGAATCCATCAAAACCCACTGAACTTCCAAAAGCAAAAAGTGAACCTTAATGTACACACATTTAAAAAAACCATTTGGGAGGTCAGGGGGATACCAAAATAGAACGTAGAATGTGACAAAACAATCTAAGTTTATCACAAATTTATGAAACAATCTCACCGAAGGAGGTGAGGGAAAAGGTGCTGACCTAAGTAACTTTCAAAATGAGTAGTCTGTGAAACTAATGGCGGCAAATGAACAACCAATAAAGCCACATAATCACTGTGCTCTAGTTGTTTCTTGTGGGGGAAAGGGTTAACAATTCTGAAGCCAGTTTATATGTATACTGTAATTAAACAACTGAAGCAAGAAGAGAGCGGATGGTGGGAGTCGGGTTTCTCAGTTGGAATGGAGGTTTACAGATATGCAAAGGGAAGATGTTAGAATGATCTATGTGGTAATGGATTGAACATCAGTATGAACTCATGTTTCATTTAATAGAAATACAGATGTTACATATTTACACTTAGGCATAAATGCACAGGTTAGTATGAACATATGTATTTCCTTGATCTGTCTGCTGAAAAGGCCTAGAGGCAATGAAACGTCAGTAGCAATGAGTGAACCTAGTGGCCAGACCTTGGTTTATAATACCATTCTTCAATAAAAGGAACCAGGTTCCTTGGAGAAATGGCAGATTCCAGGACTGGGGAAGGAAATATACAACACAAGCCCGGAACATCTTCGTAGTGCCAGGAAGGAAGTGCTCAAAAATAAAATAAAATAAAATAAATAAAATAAAATAAAATAAAGTAAAATTATAAAATAAAAAATAAAAATAATAAAATAAAATAAAATATAAAATAAATAAAATATATAAAATAAAATAAAAATAGAAAACCCACAATGACAATGATGGGAATATGTCAAAGGGACACAGGAGTTTACTGAAAAAGCTACCAATGTCTAAAACTGGAACAATTTCAACAAAATATAGTACTAAAGGATAAAGCAAGGTATGAGTTTAAACTCATAAAAATAAATGAATAAATGGGGAAGAAGAATATCTTCCATGCAGAAGAATTCCAAATAAGTTATGTAGATATTCTGTCCTCAAGGAGGTGAAGCATAACATATCACTCCTTATGTGTGGGCTGTGCAGAGTGACTTCCTTCCAAAAAATACAGTATGGAAAGGGGAAAAAGAGTACTTTACAGTGGGGAAACCTGACAAACACTACCTCAGCCAGGTGATCAAGATTAACATCAGCAGTATAAATGCGTCCTTGATATGATAAGAATAGCATTTTACCTTAGTGGTCTTCCTCCAAAAACACACACAACTCCAGTTTAATAACCGAAAAATCATCAAACAAATCCCAGTAGAGCAAGATTCTACAACATACCTGACCGGCACTCCTGAAAACTGTCAAGATCATCAAAAACAAGAAAAGTCTAAGAAACTGTCACAGCCAAGAGGAGCCAAGACATGATGACCAAACATAATGTGGTCCTCTTGATGGAATCCTAGAACACAAAAAGGATACTAGGTAAAACCAAAGGAAATCTGAATATAGACTGTAATTAATAATAATGTATTAGGCCAGGCACGTTGTCTCATGCCTGTAATCCCAGCACTTTGGGAGGCCCAGGCGGGTGGATCACCTGAGGTCGGGAGTTTGAGACCAACCTGACTAACATAGAGAAACACCGTCTCTACTAAAAATACAAAATTAGCCGGGCATGGTGGTGCATGCCTGTATTCCCAGCTACTCAAGAGGCTGAGGCAGAAAAATCACTTGAACCTGGGAGGCAGAGGTTGCAGTGGGCGGAGATCACACCATTGCACTCCAGTAATAATAATAGTACTGTATTGACATTGGCTCATTGTGTCAAATGCCTCATGCTAACATGTTAATAGAGGAAATTGAGTGCGGGGTACCTGGGAATTCACTGTACTCTCTTCCCATTTTCTCTATAAATCTAAAACAGTTCTAAAAAATAAAGTTTGTCTAGAAAATACCAGTTTAAAAAAGAGGTAGACAGACTTGAAAAGAGACTATGGAGACACACTAATAATGTAATTTGTGAACTTTGGTGGGGACAGCAATAAAAGCTATTTGGGGGATACATGCGGAAATAGAAATATGAAATGTTGGGTGGTTGATCCATTTTTTACTTGTGATAATAGAACTGTGGTTAAATGGGAGAATCTCCTCACTCTTGCAGGAAAGGCATGCTGACATATTTAGTGATGTCCTGAAGTGTGATGAAGTCTGCAACTTAGCTCGAATGAATCAGGAGGGGAAGAAAAGCACATTTGGAGAGAGGAAAAGCAACAGTGGTAAAATGTTAAAAATGGTGAGCCTAAATGTCCACCCTACTATTCTTTCATATTTTCTGTAGATTTCAAATTTTTTAAAATAAAATTTCAGGGAAAATATCAATATGATTTTAGATTTGGACAAAATGATACAAAAGCTTATCTAAAAAAAAAAAATGCAAGAATAACTAGAAAAAAATCCTAAAGAATGAGGTATGGATTAGCAATACCCAAGACGAAAATGTGTAACAGAAAATGTGTAACAATTGAAAATAATTAAAAGACTGGTATTTTTTGCAACAGACTACAGAGCCCAGAAGCATATCTAACCAAACATATGGAAATTTCATGTATGAATGAGGATGATGGTTTTTCTAATCAGTGTGGAAAAAGTTAATAAATGGAGTTAGAATAGATTGCTATTCGAAAGAAAAATGTTGAATTCTCTCCTCACTCCTACTACCTAGATAAATTCCAAATGAATCAAATATTTAAAAGTTGAAAAAAAAACCTTTAAAGTATTGGAAAAATACATTAAATTTATTCTTAAATGCAAAGGTGGCCTTTCTAAGCAAGGCAAAATCTCAGAAGCCGTAAAGACTTAAGTTTAACTACATAAATAAAACTTAGCAAAATATTATTAAACATGACAATGGACCAATTTTCTTAGCTTACAAAAAACTCATACAAATCAATAAAACACATATCACCTAATAGAAAACAGAACATGACTACACATTTCACAGGAAATCTCAGTAATCAATAAACAGGAAAATGTGTTCCATCTCCTTCATTAAAATATATTAGACCTTCATTAAAATGCATTAGAACTTCATTAAAATGCAAGATACCATTTATTCACTTTCACGTGATCAGACTTCAAAAGTTTAGTACCCAGTATTGGCATGGTTTGGTAAATAATCATTCTCATACATTATATGTGGAAGCATACTGGGCAAAGATTTCTAGAGGACAATTTGGCAGTAACTACTGAACTGAAAATAAAAAATGCCCTCTGATCCAGCAACTCTATTGCTAGGAACCCTGTAGAATATAAATTCATTATATGTACAAGTATATTCACCACAATGTGATTTAATAAAATATTGGAAACAACCTAAAGAGCCTATCAATGTTTAAACATTTGTAATACATTCAAACATTAGAATACCACACAGCTACTAAAAATAATGAAGTATTTCTATATATACTGATACAGAAAGATCTCATAAAACACAGGTAGCAAAAAAAAAAGCAAGGTACAGAAGAGTATATATAGTCTGATTCCATTAATGTGAAATTTTTTAAACTACAAATTTGCTGATAAAAAATAAAAAATTGTTTTCCTGTGAGAACATACGAGACACTTGAAACTGGTTACTTTTGGAGAGAAGTATTAGGGTAGGAGGGAAGAGGCCAAGATTTTATATCTTTCTGTACCATCAGATCTTTTTGCCATGTGCATATATTCTCTTTCTTGCCCCCACTCCCCTTTCTAAGAACACTTGATTAGCAGGTTATTTTGAGATATTCCTAGGTAGGTTTGAATACCGGTGGTGTTATTTTTCAAAATACTGTAGATAAGTGCCAACTTTTGCAATTTAGAACTTCCCCTTGGATTTTCATTAAACTTTATATTTGCTCCCTTGATGCTTTAATCATAACAATTTCCTATTAAGTATAAAGTGACATTTTTAATGGGAGTTTGACTTTATAACAAATTTGTGATGGAATCATTAGACATTGCTGCTCAAGAACCCAGTTTTACACCCCAAGGGGCATTTGATGATTTATAAACATCATCAAGATTATATATTCTATTTTGACTATTTAAAACATAAAACTGCAGTAAGATTTTACATGTACAATTAAATTATCCATTGAATTTAGTAAAACAGCATCACAGTAGAAAAATACAGTCATAAAATTAGCTCTTACATTTTTCTGGGGACAGAAAAGTAGAAGAAACAAGATTAAAAGTCAAAAAAAAAAAAAAAAAAAAACCCAAAAAACACCACCAAAAACAGGGTGAGACAATCATTCATTTATTGGACAGGGCAAGGTCATTTAAAGATTGGAAACATATCCCAAAAACATGTGTTTAGTTTGGTGTTACAGGCATTGATGCTCACAACAAACATTACTCAATACTTCATGTAAACAGGCCACATACAACCAGGAAGATGCTGTCAAGCCACTGAGAAGCCACAATGCTTAGAAAACAATCATTAGGGAGTTACAGAGAATAATCGTCTCCAATTCATTGATATGCATATTCTGCGGCTGCACAGTATTTGGCTGGTTCCCTGGTTATTGAGTCGTTCTGTATTTTAAAGAGCCTTGATTGGTACACACTTCTGAATATCACTGACATCAGTCAAATAAAAGCTTAACTAGCTGACATCATATTTTTGAACTACCCTAGGCAATAACTGACTGTCTCATAGTACTGTAAATAAAATTCTGTACTTAGTACATTTAGCAGTGTTACAACGCATCCAAATCACCTTTAAGTCCTATGGTACATACTTGAAGAGACAGCAGAAACTCACTGGAGTAAATGAAAAAAGAAATTTGGGGAGCTCACCTGGCCTGAGGTATACAAGCTGCTAGCAAAGATAGACACACTTGAAAAACACTTTGTCAATTATTTGCCAAGCCATTTGGCCTGATTTTTAGCAGGACTCTTCCCGACTGAGGAGGCAAAGATTTCAACATCCATTCTAGAGACTAGCCACAATATTTTAAGTAGTTATACATCATAAATGCTTGGTTATGAGGAAAAACTATTCGGCGTAAGATTCACGGAGAAAAACCTGTTAGGTATCTGGCCCTCCTGCCTGAAATCTATTGATTTTACCAACCACTCCCTTTCACAGCAGTAAGAGTTCTCAAGATGAGAAGAATTTTCTCACTCCAAATAGAAAACGACATTTGGGAATCCAGTCCCAAAAGACCAAATATTGTAGAATTCCATTTATATGAAACGATCAGAATAGGCAAATCTACAGAGAGAGATACAGATTAGTGGTCGCCAGGGGCTGGGGGTGGGTGGACACTGGGAGAAAATGAGAGGTGACTGCTCAAGGGTACAGGGTTTCTTTTTGGGGTAACAAAATGTTCTAAAATTGACTGTGGTCACAGTTACACCACTTTGTGAATACACTAAAAACCACTGAATTGTACCCTTAAAATGGGTGAATTGTAAGGTATGTGAATTATATCTCAATAATGTTACAAACACATTAAGAAAGGAAGACATACCTCAAAGAGAAGGAAATAAGAGGCTCTTCCAAACCAAATCATACTAGAAGAAAACAGTAGCCAAGTCTGATGGAAGGAGCTTGTTTCTTGCATGCTATTTTATCATCATCACTTTAACCCCTGACTTCACATTTTTAATTCATTTCCAAATTATTTTAGGTTATCAGCAGATTTCTAACTTTGTTCTCATTAGAGAGCAGAGTCAGTGTTCCACAGACAAACTGGGTTGGCGTTAACAAACCAAAACTAAACAACAGCAATAAAAACCCAATGAAAAAATAATCTCGTGCTTTGGGGCTATGTGTTACCAGTCAGAAGAGAAGAGCTGATGTTCATTTCTAATGGAAAATAAAATGCCTACAAGTACAATGGCATCTTATGACTCGTGCCTAAAGCACATTTCCTTTTCAAACCTGCATACAGTTATTCCCTTTACACCTATACAATTCAACAAAAGCAATGTTTTTATACCTGTACAATCCAACAAAAGCAACGTTCTCTACAAAGAACGTTGAGCTTCCTACAGCTCTCTAGCTCAAAGAGCTAGCCAATTTCCTTAAAAGTAAAATTACTGTTTCTAAAAATATCAACTGTGTATCCTCATCCTCACTTTCAGCAACATACAGTGAAGATGGAAAACTTGAAGCCTCTATAAATCAGAAACTATAAAACAATTTCTTAAATGACCTGATTTTTCTAAAAACCTTAAAAACATTAGTTCCAAATATTGAGAATATATTTGGCCCTATTCCTTTGAACTCTGTCTTTAGATTAATGACGAGTTTCCTTTATTTCACTTATTCACTAGTTTAGTATGAAATAAACAAGAGTTTGAATCAGTTAAAACTGGCTAATGACAATTTTCCTCAACGATTTTTCTTCTGCATAGGCAAGATAATGAAATCACAAAAGGTCTTCAACTAGTCTTCAACTATTCTTACACTATATAATCAATTAGGGAAATTTTTACAGACAAATTAAGAGAACACAAGCAGTTTTACAGCAAGTTGAGCTTGTTAAATATATTTGTTCTGACAAAGAATTTCTGACACAAAAATTGCTCACTGCACACAGAATCTCAGAGAAATGATGAAACAAGACAGCCGATGGTAGAAGGTATATGGGAGCAGGGTAGGGTGAAAAGTCACAAATAAATTAAAAACTGGCAAGTACTTCTGAAGCAGAGCCACTTTTTAGGGGACACAAGAAAAACTGTTAAATCACCATTTTGGTCTCATTAGGGAAGTCCATTTGTTAAGAATTGAAGACCATTTTACCATAATTCACGCTGCAAAATGCAGCAGTCACACAGTATTTCCAAAAGGATTCCAAAAACTGTAGTGCAAAAGAAATCTAAAAAAATAAATAATCACAAAAACCACCAACATTTTTCAAGGAAATGTGTTCAAAACCGTGGCTTTTACAAAAGATGTGGATTTGATTTAAATGAAAAAAACATTCCTATATGAAATACCAAAGACTTATTTCACATATAACTTACACTGCATTAATGATTGGATTAACAGTATATAAATGAGGGCCATGGTTTTTTCTAAAGTAGGTCTGAAAGATCAATATAAATACTAATGGGGGCAGGGAGGAGTGTTTTATACCCCAAACTCCAATATTCCAGCTCTGTGTCCTGTCCTATTATTATAATTTGTAAAAATCTTAACGACGCAGCGATTCGAGTTTTCGTAACTTCAATGATGTGTTAGAGGACAATGCATCTTGGTTTGAAGAATTTGTTGTATCCGAAGGCCGGAAAAGTACTCGACCACGATGATTAAATACATAAAAGGATGGGTGATTCCTTAACGTATCAAATGTCCTTAAAAGAAAAAAAAGCATCAATTTTAGATAAACCTTTATAAAACCCTACTTGAAAATAAGTAGGCTTCTAATGAATTATCAATTTACTATGGGTTATATTTTTTAACAACTATTAACACATGAAATCAGACTGTAAATAATAATCATACTGTATCTCTTTTCCTATATAAAGAAAATAAGAAACCTGAAAAAGCAGCATAAAGCTCTCAAATTTCTTCTTTTCTAAAAAAATAGAGATAGGGTCTCATTCTGTTGCCCAGGCTGGAGTGCAATAGCGCAATCATAGCTCACTGCAGCCTCAAACTCCTGGACTCAAGCGACCCTCTCATCTCAGCCCCCCCAAGTGCTGGCACTACAGCTGCACACCACCACACATGGCTATTTTTTTTTTTTTTTTTTTTTTTTTTGAGACGGAGTCTCGCTCTGTCGCCCAGGCTGGAGTGCAGTGGCCGGATCTCAGCTCACTGCAAGCTCCGCCTCCCCGGTTCACGCCATTCTCCTGCCTCAGCCTCCCGAGTAGCTGGGACTACAGGCGCCCGCCACCTCGCCCGGCTAGTTTTTTGTAGTTTTTTAGTAGAGACGGGGTTTCACCGTGTTAGCCAGGATGGTCTCGATCTCCTGACCTCGTGATCCGCCTGTCTCGGCCTCCCAAAGTGCTGGGATTACAGGCTTGAGCGACCGCGCCCAGCATGGCTATTTTTTTATTATTATTTTTTGTAGAGACAGGGTCTCCCAATGTTGCCCAGGTGGTCTCAGACTCCTGGGCTCAAGCAATTCTCCTACCTCAGCCTCTCAAAGAGCTGAGATTACAGGTGTGAGCCACCATGCCTGGCTTCTAATACATTTTTTAAATTCAGCCATTCCTTCCAGAATGCCTATGAATAACAACACAAATACTAGCTCAACTATTAATCTCCCCTGTAAATCTAACAGTAACCCATGCCGAACAGTCTTTTTAAAAAAGCAGCACATAGATTACAGCTTTGATTATTCTCATTTGGCCCTCATTATTCAAGCTATATGATCGTTTCACAGATCTGTTTTCCAAGAATCTTTCAAGTACAACAAAAAACTCCTTTTGGCCCTCTGTACCTACTATTGTCCAAACACATATTTTTCCACCACCTACTTAATGACATTGTTTTACTTCTTTCTTTCCTGGTCCCTTGCCTGTGATTCTTGGTAGACTCTTTGTAAGAGCAAGCAGTGATGACAGTAAAGTATCCTTTCTACTTTTCCAGGGAGAGACATGTAGTCTAAAAGAGTTCAAATACTTTGGTCTGTGGCCTTTACGGTTTTTGTTTTTCAACATTATTTTCCTGGAAAGGATAGGAGAACTCTTCCTTTGATAAGAACTCAAATCTCAAGTCAGCCCACCTAAACATCCAAGCATATCCCCATACAAAAAAGGAGGCCTGATATGTAACTCCTTAAAATGTACATATTGGGCGGGGCACGGTGGCTCACACCTGTAATCCCAGAACTTTGGGAACCCAAGGCGGGTGGATCACTTGAGGTCAGGAGTTCGAGACCATCCTGGCCAACATGGTGAAATCCCGTCTCTACTAAAAATACAAAAATTAGTCGGGTGTGGTGGTAGGTGCCTGTAATCCCAGCTACTCAGCAGGCTGAGGCAGGAGAATCACTTGAACTTAGGAGGCAGAGGTTGCAGTGAGCCAAGATCATGCCACTGCACTCCAGCCTGGTTGATAGAGACTCTGTCCCCATAAATAAATAAAAATAAATAATAAAATGTACATAATGAACTAAAAGTAAAAGGGGGATATGACTTTCCTCTAACACATAAATGTTTACTGTGACTCCTTCTAACAAAATATTGTAAAGGGGTATCATGTCCAGGATCAAGGAGGTGAGTAAAGTCCAGAGATAGAATCGAACAAACCTAAAGGGTGATTTTAGGAAAGTAAAAATATGAAAAATAAAAGCAAACACCGTTCATGAAAATAGCTTAGAAGTATTCCAGGAGAAAAAGGAAAGCAGAATAACAAATATACTTTTAATCCAGTAGTAGAAAAGGGCCTGGAAGCAGAGCTTATCTCACAGACTAGGTTCAAGTGAGAGAGGAAACCGAAAACCACTTATTCTCCCAAAGACTAAGCTGAGACAAGAGGATAGAAAGAGGATGGTAGGAAGAGAGGGATGGAAGGAGAGAGGAAGGGAGGGGGGAAGGAAGGGAGGGGGGAAAGAAGGGAGGGGGGAAGGGAGGAAGGTTAAAAATTCTGAGGCATTATTTTTCTATATATTTTCATCCATCTGTCCATACAACCAACCAATAATTTTAAGCAACGTATTTTTTTGATTCTACTGTGAATAATATGGCATTCATCTTCCATTTTTCTTACAGTATCAAATACCGCCTCAATGTTTTTACCTCATTATTCACACAAACTACATAATCAAAATGTAGAAACAAAACCAACTTTTATGTACCAGAAAACGTACTTTTAAAAATTATGTGAATACAGCAAACCTCTATGAAATGCGATGCCTATGAAAAGAGAAAGACTTACTTATTTTTCAGTTCTGAAGTGGCATCCATGTCTTTAAATTCCCCTGCAATATGAACTATACCATAACAGGTAACTGCAAAGGCCAGAAGTGTCTGAAGCACTATCTGTGAGTATAAAGATTGAGATTACTAAATAACACAAACATTATTATAAACATTTACAATTTCCTCTTTACCTCTTTATCGCCTCTAACAGGTAGTCCTCTCAGGGCCACCATCAGGGAGACAATGCTCACTTGAAATGATTGGGATTCAGATGCAATACAATCTATAAATTCTGTGGCTTGGCTGCAAAAATACCTCTGATGCTTCAATAAATAAATCTAGTGACATGTTCAAATAAGCAAAATCACTGAGTACTGAATGGTACTGAGCCACTTAGAACTCAATGATCAAATATTACCTGCTTCCAAGAGCAACTAAGAATTTTTAAGGTATTATTGTTTTTGTTTTTCGCTTTTTGTTTTTGAGACGGAGTTTCTCTCTTGTTATCCAGGCTGGAGTCCAATGACGCTATCTCGGCTCACTGCAAACTCCACCTCCCAGGTTCAAGCAATTCTCCTGTCTCAGCCTCTTGAATAGATTACTGGCATGTGCCACCATGCCCGGCTAATTTTGTATTTTTAGTAGAGACGGGGTTTCTCCATGTTGGTCAGGCTGGTCTTGAACTCCCGACCTCAGATGATCTGCTCGCCACAGCTTCCCAAAGTGCTGGGATTACAGGCGTGAGCCACCATGCCCAGCCAGTATTATTGTTACATATCATAGAGTGCAGAAAGCATATGTACACAGTATAAAGCAATTAAAAGAACATGTACCCACCACCCAGTTTAAGAAACAGATCATTCCTAGTACCTTTCAAATCCCACATTCCTAGTACCTTTCAAATCCCACATGTCCCTCTCAGATTATATCCTTTACCTTCCCTCTCAAAGTTAACTATTGTCCTGAATTGTATATTACTCAGTTTCTTGCTTTTCTTGATAATTTTACCAGCTATTAAATATATATGAATCTCTAAAACATATATGCCTTACTTTTGCCCATACTGAACTTTATTCAAATGGACTCAAATGTATTCTTTTGTGTCTAGCTTTCCTCGCTCAACATTACGTCATTGTGTGTGTGTGTGTGTGTGTGTGTGTGTGTGTGTTTTATTTTTCTTTTTCTGAGATGGAATCTTGCTCTGTCACCCAGGCTGTAGTGCAGTGGTGCAATCTCAGCTCACTGCAACCTCGGCCTCCCAGGTTCAAGCGATTCTCATGCCTCAGCCCCCCAAGTAGCTAGGATTACAGGTGCCCGCCACTGCACCCGGCCAATTTTTGCATTTTTAGTAGAGATGGGGTTTCACCATGTTGGCCAGGCTGGTTTCAAACTCTGACCTCAGGTGATCCGCCCATCTCAGCCTCCCAAATTGCTGGGATTACACGCATGAGCCCCCGCGCTTGGCCAGTTTTCGCTGTGCTTTGTATTTCATGATATGAAAAATACCACCATTTATCCATTCTGCTGTTGCTGTTGGATATGTGGGTTGTTTCCTGTTACTTTCACAATCAACATGAATATTCATATGCATGTCTCTCAGTTCACACATGGAAATACTGAGTGTAGAGTATGCACACGTTCAATTTTATTGGGTAATACCAACTGCTTTCCAAAGAGGTTGAGCAAGCAAAACCGCGGAATGTTTTAACCAACATGGGATTACAGGCATGTTCAGATTATAGAAAAAAGTTCTTTAAAATAGACATAAATGTGTGTGTGTGTGTGTGTGTATCCACCACAAAAAAAAAGAAAAAAGGTGATAGGAGGAGTTAATAGCCTCATCAATCATATCTTTAATTACAGACAAATAAAGTCAAAATTAGCCACAATCTATTTTCCTGTTTAAATTAAAATCTAACATCATATACAATACCAATTTACATTCCCACCACCAGTCTACCAAGAACACTTGGCTTTTGTTTTTGTTTTTGAGATGGAGTCTCACTCTGTCGCCCAGGTTGGAGTGCAGTGGCATGATCTTGGCTCACTGCAACCTCTGCCTCCCGGGTTCAAATGATACTCCTGCCTCAGTCTCCTGAGTATCTGGGATTACAGGCACCCACCACCACACCCAGCTAATTTTTTGTGTTTTTAGTAGAGACGGGGTTTCACCGTGTTAGCCAGGATGGCCTTGATCTCCTAACCTCGTGATCTGCCTGCCTCGGCCTCCCAAAGTGCTGGGATTACAGGTGTGAGCCACCATGCCTGGCCAGAAGACTTGTTTTATACAATGCAGTCACAGGCACTTTTAACAAGAATCTATATGATCTGTCATGAAAATAAGACTGAAGTTGTTATGTAATAAAAAAGTTAATTATAAAACTATGCATATATACACATGTATAGCTTTTTAAAGAAAAAATAATGTGTGTTTGGATTAGGTAAAACTACACATACATAATGTTTGTGTATAGGAACAAGACTGAACTACTGCTATACTCCAAACTGTTGGGAGTAGAAGTGGAACTGCCAAGGAATGGGGTCAGTTTTTCTGTTGTTGGGTGTTCTGATAATTGTGTAGGGTCAGTTTTAGTTTTTACTGTTTGACTCTGTTACAAAGAACTTACTACTTGTGTAATTTCAAGTCTAGTAAAGATAAAAATTGTGAGTGATGCTGGAATACTTACCATTTTAGTTTAAAAAACACTTTCCTGGCCAGGCGCTGTGGCTCACACCTGTAATCCCAGCACTTTGGGAGGCTGAGGGGGGTGGATCACCTGAGGTCAGGAGTTCAAGACTAGCCTGGCCAACATGGAGAAACCCTGTCTCTACTAAAAATATAAAAAAATTAGCCGGGCATGGTGGTGGGTGCCTGTAATCCCAGCAACTTGGGAGGCTGAGGCAGGAGAATTGCTTGAACCTGGGAGGCAGAGGTTGCAATGAGCCCAGATCACGTCACTGCACTCCGGCCTGCGCAACAAGAGCAAAACACTGTCTCAAAAAAAGAAAAAAAAAAAAAAAAACCACTTTCATTTTACCACCTATGTATGTCCCTAAACAATGTATTGTTGGCTTTATTTCCTTTACATAAAAAAGAACTTTTCTAAGCAATAAAGCTAAATAATCAACTTTTTAAGTCCATCCCATACTATGGACAGAGCATCTTCTACAAAGACTATTTCGACTACAGCTCTGGAAACCAAACAGAGAAAGCTTTCCAAATCTTTGAGCTTTGTGAGTGATGAAAAGTGGAGATCAGAGGCCGGGCGTGGTGGTTCATGCCTGTAATCCCAGCACTTTGGGAGGCCGAGGCGGGCAGATCGCAAGGTCAGGAGATCGAGACCATCCTGGCTAACACGGTGAAACCCTGTCTCTACTAAAAATACAAAAAATTAGCCAGGCACAGTGGCGGGCGCCTGTAGTCCCAGCTACTCAGGAGGCTGTGGCAGGAAAATGGCGTGAACCTGGGAGGTGGAGTGTGCAGTGAGCCAAGATCACACCACTGCACTCCAGCCTGGGCAACTGAGTGAGACTCCATCTCAAAAAAAAAAAAAAAAAAAAAAAAAAAAGTGGAGATCAGATGCTATTTCATGTCTGGAAAATTTTAAGAGTATAAAAACCAGTAAAAAAAATTATTATGAGCTATGTGGCTAATTTTAAACATACATGTAATGGAATATAAATGACCAACTTACGTCTATTGGCAGTGATTCATCTTCTTTTTCTGTTAATCGCATATAAGAACGATCTATAAACCAGAAGCATACCATTAAGGAAATTGCAGCTCATTTTTCTTTCTTAAAATGAAGCAAATCAATATACCAAAGAAGTGGCTAACTTATATGCTACATAAAGTAATGCTAATCCTGGATTCCTCAAAACCTTCTATCTTCTAAGGCAGTCAGCCTATCTTAGTTAACTATTTTATTTTCATCATGACCTGCTTTGTCACCTTATAAAATGGGTAAGAGTGACAAGTGAGCAAGTATGAGGCAGAAATACCTCAGTATAATTTTTCTTTCATTATTATAGAAATACTAGAAACTTCTAAAAACTGTTACACTAACTCGTCAAAGAAATCACAATTATTTAAAAAGTAAAGTCTACAGAAAATCTCAACTCTGAAATAGCACCACCACTGTATGGACAAAATAATACTGGTATGGAAATGGTTCTCCTGAGAGGATACGCCGGGGCAGTGGTGGAACAGGAATTCCATGAAATCAATTTCTGCCTCTACTAGTTAATTATAATTCTGCTGCTGCTGCCTTAACCTCAGGAGACAGCAAGGGATAAAAGAAAAGGATCAGGATTTGGAAACTGGTAAGCCTAAATCAGTGCCAGCTCTTCAATTTACTATAATTTCATTTAATTAAAGAAGCCCTCAATGATCATAATACATATCTCAAGCTCAGAGTGTTAAAATGGGGGGTGTCTTAGAATCAAAGAAATACAGTATCTATTTTTTTTCATTACCTGAATTTCCACAACGGTAAAATGAGAATAATGTGAGGTGAGGATTAAACAAGATACAGTAAATGACTGGTGCCCTATTACAACAAAGTTCATTACAGCAAAGATGAGCATGCCGCAGCGCCACATTGTGCTATCTGCTGCCACAGTCTGACATGACACACTTAAGTCTTAAAGGTATATATTACTCTCTCCCTGAGCATTATATATAAAGAGGTCTCACTGCAGTGGCAAATCCACAAGGCATTCTCATCACCCAAAACATAAAATACAAAAATCTTAATTCTAGATGAACCTAGGGCAATCCCTATGTAATAGTACTTTGGACTAAATAAACTGTTTTTGAGTGCATGTGTATTGACTCTTAAAGAAGAATGTGTTTAGATACATTTCTTTAGTTTTAACCTATAGGTCTGTCATGAAGACAAGTGTAAAAGAAACATCAAACCAATACCAAAAATCGATTTTGACTAAACTCCTATCTGGTTCAATTCCTAGCTAGCTTGCTAGTTTGCATGAAGCCTCGTCTGCTTCTAACACTACCTTTAACCAGGAATTTCCTCATCTGTAAAATGAAGGGGTTGGACTTCAGTAAACTCCAAGGGCACTTCTCGCCCTACAATCTTATAATTCTACAGTTAAAACTTACTGTAGAAAATGACACAGTACTCCAGTGCATCCTAATCTCCTCTAGGACAGTGTTTCTCAAACTAATGTGCATACAAATCACCTGGGGATCTTATTAAAACCCAGATTCTGATTGAACAGAATTCTGATTCTGTTAAAACCCAGATTCTGATTGAACAGCGTCTTCTAACTACCTGCCAGGTGATGCTCATGATGCTGGTCTGTTGATCACACTGTAAGCAGAAAGGATCTAGGATACTTTCCTTAACCTCCCAGTTCCCCCAAAATATGACTGTCCCTGCTTCCACGCATCCTTATATACTTTTAGCATATCACTTTACTGTAATTACTTCTCGATCCAGTTGCTTTCCTCTAGACTTTGAACTGGCTCAGGGCATCACTGTATCTCTAGCACCTAACCACAGCGCAATTTCAACCAGCGACCCAAAACTGAATTTCATAACGCAGTGTAGCACAAATCTTTTGCCCAAGGTCACACAGATGTAGAGGTAATGCAAGTTTTTAACAACCAGCCCTTTAGACTCCCAGTCCAGTGCTCTTTCTCCTGTACCACAGTGCCTCCCTGAGGCAATCGGTCACTTAACTACTCAGTCTCTGCCTGGACAGCCCAAGAGTGCCCAAGATGTTGTCCACTTGGTTGTCGTGGGATCATGAGCATCCAAAGTTCTCAATCTCACAACTGTGCCTGATCTGCCCCATGCTGGATCTGATATCACTTGTCCTGGATTCCTGGAGACTCCTATTCTGAATCCTCTCCCAGACACCTCCTTCCAACCTTCCTCCAATTTCAGATGCCACACTATCTTCAAATTCAAACTCCGAACCTTCCACTGGGAACTCCTGCACTGATTTTCTTAGTCACACCAAACTGTAAGGTCTCAAAGGACCATTAATCGGACACTCGGTCCGATGGTCCCTTAGAAGTGCGCCCACACACCGCCCCTAGGGTTTCACACCGAAGCGGTCCCCGTGCCCCAGGCACTTACGCTGCGCCGCGGAAAAGGCGGCGTGGGCTAGGGCAAAGAGACCGATGCCCACCAGCCCCTTCCACAGCGACGGCGCCATGATGCCGAAGGAGCAGCAGCCCAGCAAAAGAAGCGAAGGGCGGCGGAGCTGTTTCTTCTTCCACCGGCGGGTGTCCGCGCGCCGCAGAAAGATGACGTCACTGAAGTCCTGAGCGCGAAGTGTCTCAGTGGTGGAAAAGGCAGAGGGCCGTGAGAAAACGGAAACAGGAATGCCGGGAAGAAGGAGAAAGCTACACGGAAAAAGGTCCGCGAGAACCCACGAACCTGCGCTATGGAGGCCCTCTCTGGGAGGGGCGGAGCTCAACGGAGTCGTAAACGAAGAGGCAAAAGCCGGAGCAATGGGGAAGCGAAGAGGAAGGGCGCCGGCAAATAAGCGCGGGCCGCGAGAGGGGGGCGGGGCCAGTGGCGCGAATAGGGTGGGGCGAGGGACGGGGGCCTGCGTAGAGAACGGGTGGGGGCGAGGAGCGGGGTGGGGAAGACGGGCGGGGCCTGCGGGAGGGTGGGTGTAGCCGGGGGCGGGGCCAGTGGGTGGGTGGGGGTAGCCAAGTGGCGAGGCCTGCGGGGAGGATGGGTGGGGCCGGGGGGCGAGGGAGGGGGATGGGCCGAGGGAGGGGGATGGGCCGAGGGCGGGGCCTACGGGAGGATGGGTGGGCGGAGGGGCGGGGAGTAGCTGGGGCGGACGGGGGCAGGAGGTAGGGGTCAAAGGGGCGGGGAGGAGGTGGGGCCGAGGGGCGGGGCTGGGGGCGTTGGGGAAAGGCGGTAGGTGCTGGATACAGACCCCGGACAGTTGTGTTTTGTGGGTTGGTTGGTTTTGGGTTTTCTTCAAACTGTGCCTTTTGTTTTCTGTAGGCCTTTCCTGTGCTTCAACTCTCTGGGAACTGGCACTGCGGAAGGAGGCAAGGGTGTTAAAACGAGGAGGCAGTGTCAAGGACAAAATCCCAGGATTTAGAGCCCCAAACACTTGGCCCGCAGGAAGTGCTCAGTAAACCCTTTTAAGGTCCTGGAGGAAGATTCGCGCAAAAAAGAGGTGTAGCTTGCGGGGAGTGTTTTGTCATGAAAAGAACCAGCTTACATTAAGGAAGAAATGAAAGAGGAAATTTTAAAATGCTAATAATGCGGTCGTCTTGTCTCTAACTCTGATCCGGGTAAAATGTATACTCCTCTATCCATTTTTCTTTGTCTTCATCTCCTAAAATGTAGACATTTAATAGTGAGCTTCTCCCCTTGACCTCATCACTCTGCTGTCCCCTGGCGAGTTCACCCATTCATTCCCACCGCTTCAGCCAGCAAAGGTATTACAGTGATTCCAAAACGACATCTCTATCACAAATATCTCTCCTTAGCTCCAGGGCTGCATTTCTGACTACCTGCTAGGCATTTATTTCCTGTGGCACTTCAAACGTAATATGGGCAAAATGGAATTCATCTTTTTTTTCCAAATTCTGCACCAGTTCCTCCAGTGACCCCTGACTGAGTGGTAAAGCTTTGTAAACTGCATATCACAAGGTAAACACAAAGTATGATCACCATTCTTTTCCTTTAACCCAATCAGAGTGCTACGTTTTAGTTGCATCAATTTGCTTTTGCTCAAAGATGCCTCCAATCCTGATCACCCCTTTTAAATGTGCAAAATTCCTATTCCTGATCCCCTTACTCTGTTCTACCTTTTATATCACTTTCTAACACTATACTATATAATTTACCTGTTTATTGTGTTCGTTGTGTTACTGTTTACTGCCTTTCTCCACTGGAATGTAAGCTCTGAGAGGACAGAGATTTCTCTGTACCTAAAACTTTGACTGTCATATGGTAAGCATTCAATAAATGCTTGTTGAATGACAAATGAATGAATTGTGGAAAAGAAGTGGGAGAGTATCCCTATTTGAAAGGATCTCTACAGAGAGTCCTTCCAATCTTTTGAATTGGGCTCAAAAATCCCTATAGACTTGCATGTACTCTCATATTTTGACAACCTTTTGATGGTAAACATTTTCCGATATGCTTGAGCTTCCTCAAAGCCAGAGAAAACAAATAAGACATCTCATTAGCTGGGCATAGTAGCACATGCTTGTAGTCCTAGCTACTTGGGAAGCTAAGGAAGGAGGATTGTTTGATCCCAGGAGTTCAAGGCTGCAGTGAGCCGTGATTATGCCACTGCACTACAGCCTGAGTGACAGAGCGAGACGCTTTCTCTAACCAAAAAAAAAAAAAAAAAAAAAAAAAAAAGAAGAAGAAGACATCTAAGATGAATCATATTTACTCAACTTTACTTATATAATTTTTGTGCAGGATCTCATTTTCCAAACCTTTAGTCATGGTCATTATTCTTTTCTGGGCCCTCTCCAATTTCTTCACCTCTAAGACAAAATTTTACACAATACTTGATCGATGTCAAGTGCAGTATAATGCATTCCTTACAAATGTAGTTCTATTTATAAACTTCACAATCAGGAAGAACCAGGAGATAATCTCTCTGTAGTTGACAGGAAAGTGCTTCCTTCTCTGCCCCTGGGAGGTAGTAAGATAGAAAAGATAGTTGACCAAAAAACTCTTACAGCTTTGTTTTAGCTAAGATAATAGTCAAATTGAAATTAGCCTTTTCAGATCCCCTATAAAATTACCCCTTCTTCAAGACCAGCCTGGCCAACATGGTGAAACCCCATCTCTATTAAAAATACAAAAAAAGTTAGCCAGGCGTGGTGGTGGGCGCCTGTAATTCCAACTACTCAGGAGGCTGAGGCAGGAGAATCACTTGAACCCACGAGGCAGAGGTTGCAGTGAGCCAAGATCGCACCATTGCACTCCAGCCTGGGCAACAAGAGAGAAACTCCACCTCAAAAAAAAAAAAGAAAAGAAAAAGAAAAAACCATTTTAATATCAATTTATCTGAAGCAGAAAATGATTAAGAGTTTTCTTGTAAGACCTGAGCTATGGTTCTTTTCCTTTAAAAAGATGAGGTTATAGGAAAAAGGAAATTCAATAATGAATCTGGTATTTGTATAAACCACCGACGCCTTATCCTAGTCTTCGGGGAGGTCACCCATGTCTAGATATTGAGTTTTGTTTTCTCTATTGCCCTGTTAAGATGCATTTCTCACGCTCTTCTTTTTTACCTGTTTACCCATATATTGAGTGCAAGAGAAACTAGCCTTGTTTCACGTTTTCTAGTAATACATGGTTAAATTATGTTCAGGGAGTGAGATTTTAATTGTCTTTTCTGTAGATTCCAACCTGAAGGGAAGCCAAGGTATTCATAGTCACAGTTACCAAGGACTCTATCACTGAAACAAGTACCTTGGGTTCACTCATACATGGTTCTTTAAGTTGCAGTTAATCCCAAAGGTGCAAGGTACAGCTAGTGGTAGCACTATTTTCATGAGCTTTTAGAACAAAAGTCAAACCTCATGAGAAAGTGCATTTAAATTCCTAAGTGACCCCAGAAGTGCTGTTTGTTTTTCCAAAGAAAGAACCATTTTCCATATGTACCTTGGATAAATGATGTGGATGTTATTAAAGATGGGGATAATGGTCTCTAAAGCGTTTCCTACTGAGATGTTATTTGTGAAGACTCATCATGTTTCCCAGGGTAGTTCACTGAATAGAGAAAGCACTGCTATCCCAGACTTGTCTTCAGGCTAATTGACTTTATTACATGCCACCCAGCTCCACGAGTATCTTCACACACTACTTATCCACGTCTCCATTTTCCATGCAGATTCTCCCTCTCTCTGGCACGCTCTGTCCTTTCCCACCTGGTTCAAAATTCCACTTTCCTTAGGAATATGCTCCTGACTACTATAGATATTTATGATGTATATATCTATTGTAGGCACTAAACGTTTCTTCGAGCTATTTATATTTTGTACAACCTCTCTGGGTAACACATTCTAGAAGTTTACTACCTGCTGAGTAAACTAGTACTTTCAATATTGAAATCGCATCCTGTTTACTTTTTTCATCTTTACCAAAGTGGTATGAGCTCACTGTAAGAAATTCAAGCAATAAAAAAAGTATTTGTCTTGAAGCATTGAGTGGTACCTTGGTATTTTAAGTTTTGAATCTTAGTAAACAGTACTGTGGTTACATGATTCATATCTTTAAGTTTTGTTTATTTACTGGATGATTTACACTACAGTGGTTAAAAGCATATGCTCTGGAATCCTATTGGGTTTGAATCCTTGCTTTTCCTTTTCTACCTCTGAGAGATCGGAGAAGTTACTTAACTTCACCATGCCCCAGTTTTCTCATCTGTGAAGTGAGGATAATAATAGTGTTTACCTGCCTAGGTTGTTATCAGGATTGAGTGAGATGATACATATAAAGTGATTAGAATAGTCTTACACATAGTAAACACTAAATAAATGTTAGCCATTGTTGTTGTTGCTATTGACTCTTCTAGCTATTTTTCCAAGCTAAAGAGGTTCCTTACCTTTTTAATCTTTCCTAAAACGTCAGTTGCTTCTCCCCTTTGACTATTTTAATTGCTCTTCTCTGGACCATTTCCAGATCTACTAATATTTCTCTTAGGGTTTCATTACCACATCTGCACAAAGTATCCTAGGTTACTTGTATGAGGTTAATATGATTATTCATTTCAAATAGCCTTCCTAGCTGGGCGCGGTGGCTCACGCTTGTAATCCCAGCACTTTGGGAGGCTGAGGCGGGCAGATCACTTGAGGTCAGGAGTTCAAGACCAGCCTAGCCAACATGGTGAAACCCCATCTCTACTAAAAATACAAAAATTAGCCAGGTGTGGTGGTGCATGCCTGTAATCCCAGCTACTTGGGAGGCTGAGGCAGGAGAATCACTTGAACCTGGGAGGTGGAGGTTGCAGTGAGCCAAGATCACACCACCGCACTCCAGCCTGGGCAACAGAGCAAGATTCCATCTCAAAAAAAAAAAAAAAGAAAAAGAAAAAATCAAATAACCTTGCTAATGACACTGCAAATCTTATTTGCTCTTTGAGCACATTGGGTTGGTCTGTTGAGAAAATAAACTGAAACTGATCCAGTAGTCCTGTAGACTGTTCTTTTTGATAAACGTAGAAATTGATCCTTCTGGTCTTAAAACTTGAAACTTACATTTGTTTGATCTGAGTTCCTTTCTCAGGAAAGGACCTTCAGGCCTCTCAAAAAAAAGCATCAAGTAACTGAAATTCACCAGACCACCACAGCAGATACCACCACACCAGATGCCAGACCCCTCATTCATCATGATTGCTTCCTTTCCCCTCACCACTTTTTGTCTTCTTATACATTATTGCATTTCTTCCCTGCTTTGTAAACCCCTAGTTTTAGTCGGTCAGGGAGATGGATTTGAGACTGAGCTCCCATCTTCTCCGCTGCAGCACCCAATTAAAGCTTTCTTCCTTGGCAGTACTCACTGTCTCAGTGATTGGTTTTCTGTGCAGCGAGCAGCAGGGCCTAGATGGGACTCCTGGTATTTCAGTAACAAAACTGAAAACCTCAGCATCCTTATCCTGGGTATATCTGTGACCTATTCTTTGTTCCACACGAATATAGGCATTTTCTATACTACTACCTCAAGTCCAAGTCTCTTTACACCTTCTCTTCTTTGGCGCTGTCACAGCGTCAATATTATGCATATAGCTCAAAAATCCATCGCTGGTCCAGTCTTTACTCCTGAACTGCAGAGCCAAGTTTCTAAGTGCCTATGTTGACATCTGTTCTTGGATATCCTACCAGTTCCTTAAATCCAACCTGTCTATAGCTGAGCTCTACTTTCTGACTCCCACATTAATGCTACTGACAGCCCTCTGTTTTTCAGTTATGCAAGTTCAAACCTTTGGCGTCATCTCTCAGTTCTTCTTCCTCAGGCACTCCCCACTCACCCACCCAATCAATTCCAAGACAGGTTAATCCTACCTCTGCATTGGCTCTTTGCATCTAACTTTCCATATACATTCCTACTGCACCTGCTAAGTTAAGGCCTCACTACTTTTCAGCAAGATGACCTTTCTAACCTCCTAACTGGCCTCCCTAGTACTTATCTTTCCACATTTCTTTTTTTTTTTTTTTTTTTTTATTGAAATGCGGTCTTGCTCTGTTGCCCAGGCTGGAGTGCAGTGGCACGATCTCAGCTCACTGCAACCTCCACCTCCCAGGTCCAAGCGATTCTCCCACCTCAGCCTCCCGAGTAGCTGGAATTACAGGTGCACACCACCACGCCCAGCTAATTTTTGTATTTTTAGTAGAGATGGTGTTTCACCATGTTGCCCAGGCTGGTCTTGAACTCTTGACCTCAAGTGATCTGCCCACCTTAGCCACCCAAAATACTGGGATTACAGGCATGAGTCACTGCACCGGCCTCCACATTTCATTCACCCTCTTTCCTGTTGCCAAATTAATATTGGGGAAGTTTTTGACCAGGAAAATGAATGAGTTAAAATTTTCTGTGGCATAGAGAACTTCCACAATATGACATCAACCTAGTTTTTCAGCCTGTCCCCAATATGTGATTTTTTTTTTTTTTTTTTTTTTTTTTTTAAGGACGGAGTCTCACTCTGTTGCCCAGGCTGCAGTGCAATGGTGCAGTCTCGGCTCACTGCAACCTTGGCCTCCCCGGTTCAAGTGATTCTCCTGCCTCAGCCTCCCGCCAATACATGAATTATTCAATTCAGTGTTTATCAAGCACCTCCAATGAATCAATGACTATGTTGACTAAACTTATCTATGCTGTTCAGTCATCTAGTATTACACTGAGTGAAGCTCTCTTTTCAGTGTATCCTTGAATTGAATCTCTCTACCTGGAAAAATGTAATGTTATCTGCAGATATGAAGACTTCTTTGGCACTTAATTAAATTTAAGAGATATTTATTTATTATTTTTAGAGTCGGGGTCTCACTCTGTTGTCTAGGCTGGAGTGCAGTGGCATGATCATAGGTCACCGTAACCTCGAACTTCTGGGCTCAAGCAATCCTCCCACCTCAGCTTCCGAAATAGTTGGGACCACAGGTGCACACCACCATACCTAGCTAATTTTTAAAATTTTTGTAGAGATGAGTTCTCACTATGTTGCCCAGGCTGGTCTCAAACTTCTGGCCTTAAACAATCCTCCTGCCTCAGCCTCCTAAAGTGCTGGGATTATAGGTGTGAGCCACCATGCTTGGCCTAAGAGACATTTATTGATGCACAGATATGTTTTATTAAGTTTCTGTTTTGGTTAGGCCTTATGCTAGATGCTGTCTGTAAGGAAATAAATGAAGCCTAGTTCCTGCCCTCAAGATGCTCATGACCTGTTGAATGACAAACTTGTCAATCAAACATGACAATACATCATGAGAGCTAGTAGGATAGAGATCTTCCCAGGGGGCCATGGAACCCTTTCTGAAGAGGGGCCCTGTATTAGTCTATTCTCACACTGCTATAACGAACTACCTAAGGACTGGGTAATTTATGAAGAAAAGAGGTTTAATTGACTCACAGTTCTGGAGGCTGTACAGGAAGCATGACTTGGGGAGGGGGATCTCAGGCAACTTGCAATCATGGTGGAAGGCAAAGAGGAAGCAAGGAATGTCTTCTAATGGCAGCAGGAAACAAAGAGCGAGGGAGGAACCGCCACACACTTTTAAACCCTCAGATAGCCTGAGAACGCACTCACTATCACAAGAACAGCATGGGGGAAATTGTCCCCATGATCCAATCGCCTCCCACCAGGTCCCTCCCCCAACACGTGGGGATGACAATTCTACATGAGATTTGGATGGGGAGACAGAGCCTAACCATATCAGGCTCCTAACTCAGCCTGAGGGCATCCTGGAAAATTTGGTGATCTTTAATCTGAGTTTTGTCAGACAAGTAGAACTTAGTTAGGTGAGGGAAAAAGTTGAGGACTATCTAAGCAGAAGGAACACATGGAAAGGCACATAGATGGCAAGAAACCACATGAAGCATTCAAGGAACTAGAAGGAATTCAGAATGGCGGAAGCAAAATATATTTGGGAAATACGGACAGGATATAAGGATGAAGAGGCAGTCTGGAGGCAGGGTGTGTGGGGCATTGGGTGTCAGGCTAAGGAGCCATAGCCAAAAGCAAGGCGGGGGGTATTAGAGGATTTGTGTTCCAGAATCACCCCTCTTATAAAAGTGTAGAGGAATGATTGGCAGAGACTAAAGAAAAGGTCAGCATATCTTTCTGGCAAAAGGCCAGATACTATATATGTAGACTTTGCAGTCCACAGTCTCTTTCGCAACTGCTCAACTCTGCCCTTGTAGCGCTAAAGCAGCCATAGACAATAAGTAAAGGAATGGACATAGCCATGTCTGATAAACCATTATTGAGGAACACAGAAATTTGAATTTCACATCACTTTCACATGTCACAAAATATTCTTTAATTCTTTTTTTCTCAGCCCTTAAAACATGTGAAAAACATTCTTAGTTTCAAGACATACAAAAAGAGGTAGGAGGCTGGATTTGGCCCTCAGACTGTAGTCTGATTTTTGATAATCCCTGGACTATCCCTGCACTCCCTTTGAGAAGCTTATCTCTGAAGAGGAAAGGAGAGATAGTGCAGTAGCCGGAGGGGTGTGGATGAAAAGGTGTTTCTCAGAGGAGACCTGAAAATGTTCATGGAGAGCAGAAAGAAATGATAGAGAAGGAGCCACTGAAGATAGTGGAGGCGGGGGCGGGTTGGTGGGGGGGCGGTGATTGTTGGAGTAGATCTTAGAAGAAGAGGAAAGGAAGTGATGACATGCAGAGTACAGTTTGATCAATTCACTTTTTTTTTTTTTTTTTTTTGAGACAAGGTCTCACTCTGTCACCCAGGCTGGCCCGATCTCAGCTCACTACAACCTCCATCTCCTGGGCTCAAGCCCTCCTCCTTCCTCAACCTCCTCAGTAGCTGGTGCTACAGGCACGCGCGCACCACGCCCAGCTAATTTCTGTGATTTTTGTAGAGACAGGGTTTCGCTATGTTGCTCAGGCTGGTCTTGAACTCCTGGGCTCAAGTGATGCACCTGCCTTGGCCTCCCAAAGTACTGAGATCATAGGCATAAGCCACCATGCCTGGCCAATTAGCTTCTTAAGGGAGAAGGAAACACCTCTTCCACTGTGGCTGAGAGGAGAAAGAAAGGATGGGCACTGCTGGGATATTTAAGTAGATAGCAGGGTAGGATTTTTCCAGAATGCCTTGACTTTCTCAGTGACAAAGGAAGCAAGGCTGGATTCGGGGTGAGTTGTCTATATGAGCAGTGAAGTCACTCAGGATGATGTCAGGCCTGGGGAGTGGGGTGGGAGGAAAGAGGAAGCCTGTGAACCAGATTCCCTAGTACTCAGCGAATGTGTAGGAGTGACCAGGAAGCCAATAAGTGACGACCATGGGGAAGGAGAAGGTGTTAGAGCTTCAGTGGAGGGTGGAGGGGTAATGAGTTTGAAACAATGTGAAACAATGGGAAGTGAGCACAGTGCCAACTCCTTCACGTCACCTGATGCAGGGTCTGAGTTGTGTATACGTGTGTTATGTGTGTAGGACAGTGGGGCTGTTACCAAATGAGAATGAACAACCTCCACTTGCAACAGCGTCTGAGCGTGTGATATCCTGGGAGAGACGTGGGTTCTGGTAATGAAAGGAGATGGAGGGGCCATCCATGCAGTGACTGAGAGGATTGAGTAGTATGTTTACAAGGAAGAACATTCCAGGGAGCACAATGACAAAGATGGAAAGGGAGGGCAGTAGCAAGAGGAGAAACCGGGGTGTAGGCGTCAGAAGTATAAAGCAGTGTTAGATGAAGAAAGAAGTACATTCTGGGGGGAGCGGATGCCACAGGGGGATTGGCTGCCCTGTAGAAGTTATTACCATTTCAAGATTCCTCCTGGAACTCGAATACAAAGAGGTTGCTGAGGGGCATACTAAGTTGCTGGGGCCACATAAACAGAGGTAGAGTCTGGTGCTTGAACACATTTGCTGACTCTGGTCAGGGAAGCAATCTGTGGCTCCTTTTTTTTTCTTCAAGTTCCAAACACTCAGTGAAAAGTGGGTTTGTGCTGGGACAAAACAGCCTTGAAATGAGCAGTTAGGCGTGAAGAAGCAGGTAAGCTCATTTACTAGGTCTTCTGGGGAGGGGATGATGGGGAGACTGGGAAGGATCCTCACCTAGGTTTCTTGCTTCCACAAAGCCCAGCCCTGCGTGAACAGGACAGTGTGGTTCGAGTGGAATCAGAGTATATGGGAACAGGCAGCCATGAGGTTTCTTGGGAAGACACAGACCCAAGTATTAACAGCAGAGAATGGGCACACAGTCACTGGCTCTGATCTGGGACAGTTCCTGACCCGATGGACAGAAAGTGGAATTGGACATCGTTTGAGTGCTTTTTTTGTTTAGCTTATCATCCTGAGAGCTTAGAGAGCCAGTTAGTGAGGATGAATACACAGAGGGACAGCTTGGAGTTGCCTGAGTATTACTTGTTTTAGCAAGGAGGTTATATGGCCATGAGATGGAAAGAAAGATTTGAGAATCATGAGTTCCAGGCAGAATGATAGGAATTGAACTGATAGTGGTACCACTGATGGTATGAAGAATTTGATAAGGAATTTGCACTTGTAGGGGGAACTCATTTCAAATGAGCTCATTTCAAAATATTTTTAGTTTTGAGGGTGGTAGGAGCCTCAACAGGGTATGCTCAGAATCCAACAGGTAGAGGCCTGAAGTTAGGGCAGCAGGCCAGGGCTTGAGACTTGTAGCTCATTCATGTTGAAATCCAAGTCTTGAGAAAACGAAGAGCCCACACAAACTAAGGAGCGATCTGAGAAATATGGAAAAAATAGGAAGTCACTGTTCTCAAAAAACAAAGCTCCAGTATGGAGGCGATAACTGAAAATTCTGGTGAGAGAGGTTGGACAGGCTGAGAACAGAAAGAAAAATACTATCCTGAGGAATACTAAAGAGGAGAGATGAGAGATAGGGGTCAAAGGTGACTTCTGAGCTGGGAACATTTACTTTAAAACAGCAGTTAAAAGGAGCAAGAGGAGAAGGAGAAATCCACCACACTACCCAAGATTTCTTCTTCAGGAGGGAAGTGTTTACGAGCATTGGAAAATCTAAGCACAAACCGACCCAATCTTTGCTGTAAGGTTGATGAGTTTCTGTGTACAGATTCCTATTATGAGAGATGACTTATATCAGATGTTTACATGTAAAGAAAACCGACTACACAGACACACACATAATCCATACCTTCGAGTCGATTGTTTTATGAACTGCTACAGTGCAGTGTGTGTGTGTGTGTGTGTGCGTGTGTGTGTGTGTTTTCCAATGAGGACAATACAAGGAGAATCCGATTTAAATTTAAATTACAGAGATGGAGATTGAGGCTCCTCCCAAGGGGACGACTTATCCTGTTAAGAGACACTGGGGGACGATATTGAGATGGGTTATGAAAGATCGATTCCCCTGAGAGCTCTAAGAATAGGATCAAAGTAGACAGCGCAGTCTGCCTCTGCTTGATTACACTGAGCTGATATTTCTTTAGCCGAAGGCAGTGGGCTAGTTTAGACGGCCTTTCATTCCCCGGCAGCGCCTATGGGTGCGTGTGACCTAGGACAGAGGGGCAAAGGAACCGGGCAGAGCGAGCTTGGGATGCCGCGGCCCCTTTAAGAGCGGCTGCGGCGGCGCGCGCTCCGACGGCTACCCCCGGGCCCCGCCCCTTTCCCGTGAGCCCTCGGGGAGTGGTCCGACCGCGGGCGGCCGCCGGTGAGGTAGGGGCGGGAGGCGGGGGGAGACATGGCTCGGCGCGGCTGGCGGCGGGCACCCCTCCGCCGAGGCGTCGGCGGCGGTCCCCGAGCCCGCAGGCTCATGCGGCCCCTTTGGTTGCTCCTCGCAGTGGGCGTCTTTGACTGGGCAGGGGCTTCGGACGGCGGCGGCGGAGAGGCGAGAGCCATGGACGAGGAGATCGTGTCGGAGAAGCAAGCCGAGGAGAGCCACCGGCAGGACAGCGCCAACCTGCTCATCTTCATCCTGCTGCTCACCCTCACTATTCTCACGATCTGGCTCTTCAAGCACCGCCGGGCCCGCTTCCTGCACGAAACCGGCCTGGCTATGATTTATGGCAAGTGCCTGAACCCTTGTCAGCCCCTTGGCGCTGCCCCTTTCTCTGCCCGCCGGCTGCTTCGCCTCCTCTCCTGGCCCTGCTCGGCCTACGTTCGGCTCCCCTTCCAATTCCTTCCATTTTCTGCCTCGCCTTCCCCCTACCCCGCGTTTCTCTGCCTCACCCCCTTTCCTCTTAAGCCTCGCGCCCCATTTTCTTTGCCTCTCCACACCTTTTTCGCTTCCGACCCCACCCCCTTTTTCCTCCGCACCCCCACCCCCCACCCTTTCCTTGCCTACCAAGCTCGGGACCCGGGGCTGAGGATGGAAAAGGAGTGGGTGCGGTGTCTGGAATTGGGCTGGAGCCTGGGGGAGGGGAGACACCATTGCGATCCATTTCTCTGGGGTGTCAGTTTGTTTAAGGTTCATTGAAACTGCAGTAGTATCTCTACTGCCCAGAATCTGGCGTTCTTCTGGAGCCAGAGTCGACCTTTACTCATCATCTAGCTCCTGCTACGCCCTGTCCTTTCGAGGTTGCAAAGGAAGATCTTATTCCTGTGGAGTCCGAAAAAAAAACCCGAACGTGAAATAGGCTACAGAAGGCTTAGGGCATTTTTAATAACGTTCCATTTATTGTACTATTCCTCTAATATCTGATATGGATACATATGGTTGACCCTTTCAATTCAGGCGAACAAAAGTGAGGACGAGGAAGAGTTAAGGTCCTTCCAGCAGTGTAGTGTACTATACGATGATCAGGACAGTTCAGACAAACAGTAATTACAAACACCACGCATATGCAGTATGGGTGACTTGCTGTTGGCATGAGGTTATTGACCGATTGTAGAATAAATGGCTTCGGTTCTTGTGTCTCAGTCTGCTTTCTGAGGTTTATTTATTTGTTTTTTGGTGACGAGGCGAGAAGGGTAAATCAAAGTGTGGGCTCAGAGGCATTTTGAGCTGTGCTGGGGCCTCAAGAGGGGAAAAGAAGATACATATTGCCGACTGTATTACTCTGACTGTGCGGGTATTGCTGAAGAGATGAGGGCGGACAAACAATTCTTTCTGTGCAGTACATTTGTGAAGATTATCTTCATTTGGAACATTTAAACCAATGAGCTTGTCGAGGTTTGTCTCTCAGACTTGCAGATAGGTAGATGAAGCTTTGGCACAAAAGACATTTCTCCATGCAAACCCCTGCCCCCCAGTAAATCCAGACTTCTGGAATGTGCATCTTTCAAGGGTAGCAAGGAAAGGTAGTTGTGTGCCTCAGGAAAATGCATGAACTCAGGCTTATTTTTCCTTTGTAAGAGAATACAGTTTTGAGCCTGCGTGTAAAATATCTCTGCTCACTAAGATTCCTAGTTTTTAGACATATTAGATGGCTTTTATATTTCATATATTTTGCATTTCATTTGCAGTGCGCCTTAAGCCACATTGGCCAGATAAGCTATACATTTCTATGTAATTTTCTGCATAACAGTGTGTGATTTACTATCCTCAACAAACATTTATTGATAAACCTTCTATGTATTATGCTCAGAAAATACAAAGAGGTGTAAGATCTTTGCCTTCAAGGAACTTGTAGGCAGATCATATAAATAAAATAATGGCATCTTAAATTTGGTTAAATGCCAAATGAGTGTTATCGAGTTAAAGTAATGAACTGATCACAGATACTTCTTTTATAGAGGGACATAGTATGATGTAGTAATTAAAGGTACAAGGCTTTAGACCAGAGGTCAGCAATTTTTTTTTTTTTCTGTAAAAGGCCAGGTGGTAATGATTGTTGACCTTGTGGATACGTAGATCTCTGTCTCTGTTGCATTTTTTCTTTGATTTTTTTTTTTTTTTTTTTTTTTTACAAAGTTTGACAAACATAAAAACTATTCTTAGCTCTCGGGCCCTACAAAAACAGACCAAGGGCTGTAGTTTTCCAACCTCTGCTTTAGAATCAGACCTAGATTCCCACCCCACTCTGCCCATAGGTATGTGTGATCTTAGACAAGTCCCTTACTCTTTTTTACCATCATCTATACTTTGGGGATGATGATAGTAGGATTACTGTGAGGAAGACATGTTTTTAGACTAGTAACTGACCCTTAAGTAAATGCCCAAGAAATGATAGCTGTGCTATTATTATTATTATTGCTGTTAAAACTGCATTTTCTCAGATTAGGCCCAGAACAACTCTTTTAATTGGTCAGTCTCATAAGTCAAGGGACAAATAACAGTCTTTTTAATAGAATCAAATAGGGGCTTTGAATTGCCCTGGATATATTTTCTCTTTGGTAGCTGATATCACTAACCTCATCTAACTCTAGGACTGAAGTGGAAAAGAAGGATTACTGATTGCATTTTGTGAGGTTTCTAAGTTAATAAAAAGTGATAGAGTACCTTGGTGTTAATATTTTTTGAAGGAAAAACAAGGGTATCTCTTGTGGACTGTAGAGTGCGAGAGTGTTAGTCTGGGAGTCAAATCTGGAGTTGACTTGGCGTTCTTTAGCCTATCCTATTTTCTCATTGTGGGCAATGGGTGCTGTGGACCAAACAGCCTCCTAACTTAACTCGCAAGTCCAGTTTGAGAATAGATGGGATTGGGTCACAGTATTTCCTTCCTTCCTTCCTTCCTTCCTTCCTTCCTTCCTTCCTTCCTTCCTTCCTTCCTTCCTTCCTTCCTTCCTTCCTTCCTTCCTTCCTTCTTTCCCTCCCTCCCTCCCTCCCTCCCTCCTTCCTTCCTTCCTTCTTTTATTTTTGTGGGGGGTCAAAGTATTTTCAATACCATGAAAATTGAAGTTTTCTTTTTCTTTTTTTTTTTTTTTCTATTTTTGATAGAGTGTTGCTCTGTTGCCTAGGCTGGAGTGCAGTGGTGGGGTCATAGCTCACTGCAGCCTCAACGTCCTGGGCTTAAGTGATCCTCCCACCTCACCCTTCTGAGTAACTAACTACAGGTGTGCACCACCACACCTGGCTAATTTTTTATTTTTATATTTGTGGAGACGCGAGTGTAGGGGGGTCTTCACATGTTGCCCAGGCTGGTCTCAAGCTCTTGGGCTCAAGCTCTCCTCCCACCTTGGCCTCCCAAAGTGCTGGGATTATAAGTGTGAGCCATCTCGCCTGGCCAGAAATTGAAATTTTCTAGTCCTATTTAATGTCTGTCATTTTTCTTACAGCTCTCACAACATCATGGCTATCTTATTATTAATAATATATTATTTTAAGACCTTTATTTTTCAGCATGACTCTGGGGTCAAAATGGAATGCCTAAACCTCTAAGATTCAGCCCACCAGTGATCTTATTCCTGTGATATTGGGTTAGCTATGTAAATCCTGGAAAATGCTATTAAAAATGAGCTTTTCCTTTATCTGAGAAGCAAGAGTAAAAACAGTTTAAATTGCCAAAGTAGTCAGTTTCTAGATTGTAATATAGACCAATTGCTTCAGTTACAAACACACAATCGCAAAGCACCCACATGTTTTGCTCATTGGGCTAGCTTTCTTAAGAAGCTTAAAAGTGAGTCACTGTTAGTAAAAGTTGCCGAGGTAGTTAAAATTTAAGTCTGAAAAGTGATCACTCACTATGGTGTGCTTATAGATGGTGTAAAAAGCAAAATATGGCAGAAATATTTGTTTTGCCTTAAGCTTAAGGCATCCGGAGTCTGAGGCTTAACCAATGTGATTCATCAATAAATATTGATTAGATGTCTATGATGTATGGGATATGATGAGAAATACATGTCTAAGCCACAGTATCTGCCCACAAAGCACTTATCATCTAATGACTATGGCTCATACCTTATTTCTCATCATATCTTTCACAAAACTAATCTGTAGAAATTGTATCAGTTTTGGTCACACTTAATGCCCTAGTGATGTTCTTCCTATATTTTTTGACTATCAGAGGCTTCAGGTGTGATTGGCTGGAAGAATGGGCTGAAATCCATGAGGAAACCAGTCGCTGCCAACTGGGAGAATCACACATTAGTGGGGCCTTGGGTGATGCTGAATTTTGTATCACTGGGGGAGTTTTCAGCACAGGAGGGTCAGAAATGTGTAGGAGGGGTAGGACCTCTCTGTTTTGTGAAAGATATCTCTTTGTGGTTATGTTTTTCTGTTTTTGTTTTTGTTTTGAGATGGAGTCTCGCTCTGTTGTCCAGGCTGGAATGCAGTGGCGCTATCTGGCTCACTGCAAGCTCCGCCTCCTGGGTTCACACCATTCTCCTGCCTCAGCCTCCAGAGTAGCTGGGACTACAGGTGCCCGCCACCACGCCCAGCTAAATTTTTTGTAATTTTAGTAGAGACGGGGTTTCACCGTGTTAGCCAGGATGGTCTCGATCTTCTGACCTCGTGATCCACCCGCCTCGGCCTCCCAAAGTGCTAGGATTACAGGCGTGAGCCACAGCGTCCAGCTGTGGTTGTGTTCTTTGTTGCCTGTTAGTGGTCATTTAAAATTTCATAATATAAATATTTTCTGTGCCTCCCTCTATGTAGGAGGCTAGAAGTTTCTGCTTTAGCCTCTTAACAAAGCACTGTTTTTGTATCCCTTCACTGAGAATTGCTTTGACTCTCTGACTAGGATTTGGCCTTTTAAAGAACCCTTGTTAACTTTATCTGTGAATTTTTTTCAGATAAATCCCAATTTTTCAGATGGCTGGTGCCATAATAAAGGGATCTTGATTTTGTTTCCAACCTAAATAATTATTCTCCATGCTGTTGTTTTATTGACCAAAGTATGTGTTTCAAATTTGCCCAAGTGCTGAGCTCTCCTCGGGGTACCCAGTGATGCTTCAGCATAGGGTTGGGCTGACAGTAGAACCAGTGGGCACTCAGGAGGCGGAGGTTGCAGTGAGCCGAGATCACGCCACTGCACTCCAGCCTCAGCAACAGAGTAGGACGCCGTCTCCAAAAAACAAAACAAAACAAAACAAAAAACAAAAAAAACCATGGTTGGGCTTGGGGACATGGAAAGAATTTATGCTGCCATTATTAGTATTTGTAGTAGCTTGTCTGTGATTTTTGCATGTAAATATAAGAGGACAGCTTTTCCTGAGCCTCTTAATTAGCTCTCGTGGAATAGTAGAGAAAAGAGCTGTTTCTATCTCATACAGGCAGAACGACTGGATCTACAGGCTTTTCTAGGTTATGTCTGTCAAGCACAGTTGCTATCTAACAGTCAGTTTTTAATTTTGTTTTTGGAGGTAAGATATTTTTAAAGGGTGTCTTTCGTTTATTTTAAATTTGAACCTTTGTTTAAACGTTTTTAAAGTTGGTGTCATTATATTACTGTTCAGGAATTAATCATTACTACTCTAAAAAATATATGTGACTCTAAATTGACTAGAAGGATCACTCCTCTCTACTCCCTCCCTGCTTCCTGGGCAACTACTGCCCTTTTTTTTGGACAGAGTTTTTGCTCCATTGTCCAGGCTGGAGTGCGGTGGCATGGTCTCGGCTCACTGCAACCTCCACCTCCTGGGTTCAAGCAATTATCCTGCCTCAGCCTCCCAAGTAGCTGGGATTACAGGCGCCCGCCACCACCCTCAGCTAATTTTTGTATTTTTAGTAGAGATGAGGTTTCACCTTGTTGACCAGGCTGGTCTCAAACTCTTGACCTCAAGTGATCCACCCGCCTTGGCCTCCCAAAGTGCTAGGATTACAGGTGTGAGGCACTGTGCCCGGCTGGCAACTACTGCTCTTATACCTCCTCATTTCTGCTTCATCACTTCTCACTTGGGTCTGGTTTCCACCCCCGCTACTCCACTGAAACTGCTCTTATCGAGGTCACCTATGGTCTCCTTGTTGCTAAACCCAATGGATATTTCTAATGCCTGCCTTACTTCACTTTACTGTAGCATTTGATAGTTTTTGTCACTTCCTTCTCCTCAAAAATGATTTTTTTCCCTTTCTTCCTGACTTTGCCACCACTGGTTCCTTTTTTTTTCTACACCTGTGGGGTTTTCCTTCTCAGACTCCTTCATTAGCTCCTTCTCCTCTAGCAGACCCTTAATGTTGGCTATTAATAGATCAAACCCCAGATCTATATCATGGTCTTCTTCCCATTTTATTTGCTCCCCTGGCGATCTCATCTACATCTGACTTCAACCATCTTATGACTGCACAGTGTATAACTCCAGTTGAGACCCCCGGCTTTAGCTCCAGATACCATATACTCAACTGTGCGTGTGTCACAAGTACATCCAACTCAACCTGTCCAAAACTGAACGTAGCCTTTTCCCCTGTAAATCTGTTCATCTGTATATGTTCCTTACCTCATTGAATGGCCTTGCTATCCCCCTCGGTGCTCAGGCCAACTTACCTACCTGGTTACCAAGTCAATTAAGGTTCCTCTTAGTCTTTCATCTCCCTTCCTCACAGTCTATTCTACTCAGTCAATAAATCTTACTAAAATATAATACCTTCTTAAAATCCTTCTCCCCTCCTGTCAGTACTCTCTTAGGTTAGGACCTAAACTCCTATTGCCTGAATGCCTGCAGTAGCCCTGTATCTAGCCTTTTAGACCCTCTCTAGTCTAGGCCAGTCTTTCTAAAGTAGAAATCTGATATCAAGCCTCTGCCTTCCATGACTTCATTTTACTTTTCAGATAAACTTCAAATTCCCTTCCCCAACAGATAAGATCTTTTATGATTCAACTCCTGCCAATCTTTCAAACCTCAACTCTTGTCACTTTATAAGCCGGCCATACTGAACTACTTGATTCACTGGATGGGCTGTGTTCTCTCCATCCTTGACTGGATATGTACTACTATTCCCCTACTTGGAATATACCTATTTCTTCTAGTTTGTTACCTGCCCAGGTGACATCTCCGGAAGGACTTCCCTAATGTCTTACTCCCCCAGGCTTGGGTAGTTGTCTCTTTTCTGTTTTTATAATACCTTGTGTGTGTGTGTGTACGTGTGTGTGTGTATGTGTGTATATATATATATAGCATTATGATTGTCCAAGTTTTCCTTGAAGGAGGGACCTTGTTTTCATCTCTGAACCCTGGAGGCCTACCTAGCATAATACACTCATTCACATATTAAAAGAATAGCTGGCTAGTCAGAATGAAAGGCAATAGGAAGGTAAAATGCAGTTAGTAGTGGTATACTATGCATCTTGGAGTTAAGGAAAGTTCCAGAAGTTTAGGTTTTATTTGTAGTTGAGGTATGTCCATACAATGAAATATCATTTGGCCATAAAAGTAAATGAGGTTCTGATCCATGCTACAACATAGATAAACCTTGAAAATATTATGCTGAGTGAGAGAAGTCAGACACAAAAGGCCATATATTGTAGGAGTTCATTTGTATGAAATGTCTAGAAAAGGCAGGTCCATAAAGAAAGAAAGTAGATGACTGGTTGCAGGGACCTTGGATTCGGACATGGGGGAATGGAGAGTGACTGCTAGTAGGTGTGAGGTTCTTTTTGGAGGGATGAAAATGTTCTAGAATTAGATAGTGGTGATTGATATCCAACTTCGTGAATATACTAAAGACTACTGAATTGTACAGTTTAAAAGGATAAACTTTTGGTGTTTGAATTAGATATCAGTAAAGCCATTATTAAACAATTACAGTTGATCAATGTGGTTTTATAGGGCTGGGCATGGTGGCTCACGCCTGTAATCCCAGCAGTTTGGGAGGCCAAGGTGGATGGATTACAAGGTCAGGAGTTTGAGACCAGCCTGGCCAACATGGTGAAACCCCATCTCTACTAAAAATACAAAAATTAGCCGGGCGTGGTGGTGTGCACCTATAATCCCAGCTACTCGGGAGGCTGAGGCAGGATAATTGATTGGACCCAGGAGGCGGAGGTTGCAGTGAGCCGAGATCATGCCACTGTACTCCAGCCTGGGCAACAGAGCAAGATTCCATCTCAGGAAAAAAAAAAAAATTAGTTTTATAGTACCTAAAACATTGTGCATATTTGAATGTCAATTGGATGATCCAGGTATAATCTTAGCAATCTGTATGTCATAGTGCCAGATTCTGGACTTCTATTCCATGTTTTGATTTTGAAGCAGATAATTTAAAATTAAAATCTGATCTTTTAGAAGTAGAAGAACTCAATCAACCTACAAATTATTATTGACTTTTCAATTTGTTAAATGTGCATTATTTGGCCAACCATGTGCTTTGGGAATAAACTTATGAAGTGCATTGTTTAAGTCTTATAAATTGATGGATGGAGGTGAAAAACACATTTCTTTTTCTTTTTCTGTTTTATTTATTTAATTTTTATTTTTTTGAGACAGAGTGTTGCTTTGTTGCCCAGGCTATAGTGAAGTGGCATGATCTCGGCTCACTGCAACTTCCGCCTCCTGGGTTCAAGCAATTCTCACACCTCAGCCTCCTGAGTAGCTGGGATTACAGGCACCCGCCACCACGCCCGGCTGATTTTTTTGTATTTTAGTAGAGATGGGGTTTCACCATGTTTCCCAGGCTGGTCTTGAACTCCTGAGCTCTCAGGCAATCCGCCCATCTCAGCCTCCCAAAGTGCTAAGATTACAGGCATAAGCCACCACGCCTGGCCAGAAAACACATTTCCAACATGATTGCACTGTCGAGTTGGGACACATTGGAGTACATTCTGTCTACAGATGATGTGAAGATATTTTCTCCTTTTGTTACCTTCCTCATTACTTGTTTAGTAGATATTGATCTAGAAATGCAGCGATCTGTGCTGCTGTCCTAGGGAATGTTTTTCTCTCCTGTTTCACTGGATTATATGAAGACTGGGCTGTTTGTTGTATGAATTTAGTAATACTTTAAAACTTAACTGCTTTCCATCTAAAAATCAGTTCTGACCTACAGGGAACTACCATAAGAGATTTTCTCTTATTCATAGTTATGCGTGGGGTACAAAAGAAGTGGTCTCTGTTGGCAAGAAGAGCTTATGTTGTTCTTTTTTCCAGGTCTTTTGGTGGGCCTTGTGCTTCGGTATGGCATTCACGTTCCGAGTGATGTAAATAATGTGACCCTGAGCTGTGAAGTGCAGTCAAGTCCAACTACCTTACTGGTAAATGTTAGTGGAAAATTTTATGAGTATATGCTGAAAGGAGAGATTAGTTCACATGAACTCAATAATGTTCAAGATAATGAAATGCTTAGAAAGGTAAGTTCTTAAAGGAAATGTTTGAATCTTTTTTGTGTCTAGCAGCAAAATGATTCAGGAGAAAATAAGTAATGGATTTTTAATGATATTTAAAATAATGAGTCTTTTTAAATGGAGTAAAACCTGAATTAACAAATGTAATAATGTAAGGAAATGGATATGCCTGTACAACTCATTTTCTGATTGAGGCTAAGTAGTATAACTCTTTTTGTTTCACTCTGGGTTGTTTACAGCTTGTTGTGATAAATGGAGACTGGGATTGAGTTAAGCAGAATTTATAAGCATTTTTCCATTTGCAGATGGTCCTTATAGTTTTCTTTTTCTTTTTATTTATTTGTTTTATTTTTTCTGAGATGGAGTCTCACTCTGTCGCCCAGGCTAGAGTGCAGTGGTGTGGCTCACTGCAGCCTCTGCCTCCTGGGTTCAAGCAGTTCTCCTGCCTCAGCCTCCCAAGTAGCTGGGATGACAGGCGCCCACCACCACGCCCGGCTAATTTTTGTATTTTTTAGTAGAGAGGGGGTTCTACCATGTTGGCCAGGCTGGTCTCCAACTCCTGACCTCAAGTGATTCCCCCGCCTCGGCCTCCCAAAGTGCTGGGATTACAGGCGTGAGCCACTGTGCCCAGCCGATCCTTATAGTTTTATAGTACTTCAGCACATTGGCTTTATTTGATAATACCTAAAATATTCTATTAATATTTCTTTCAATTCTTTCTTGCCTTGCTTGTATTCTATACTGATCACAATTTAATCTTTCTTTGATTCACAATCTGACACAACTTCAGGGGCCCTAAGTGTGAGTCTGAGGTATTGTACCATGCTGTGCATAAAGCTTTATGTTAGAGTTTGGGTTGCAATTGTACTTGCTCCCAGCCATCCCTGGAGCTGCTTTCTCCTGTCTCCCTCATAGGTTTATCGTGGTGTTTCTCAGTGCTACTTTGCTCATATCTCTTTGTTTTCTCCTGCCCTTTGCTGTTTGCCTTCACTTCTGTCTGCTACACTGGCAGGACTTGACTTTTTTTTTTTTTTTTTTTTTTTTTGACATAGGGTTTTACTCTGTCACCCAGGTTGGAGTGTAGTGGCATGATCTCAGCTCTCTGCAACCCCCGCCTCCCAGGCTCAGGCGACCCTCCAACCTCAGCCTCCTTAGTAACTCAGACTACAAGCACGTGCCACCATACCCAACTAATTTTTGTATTTTTAGTAGAGCTGGAGTTTCACCATGTTGTCTAGGCTCGTCTCAAATTCCTGGGCTCAGGCGAACCACCCACCTCAGCCTCCCAAAGTGCTAGGAGTGCAGACAGGACTTGACTTTTATAGCTACTTGGTTGTGTTTCTGACCATATTTAATGCTTTTAAAATTTCATATGAACTTGAGGTTTACCTTGCAGCAAGAGTTCTTTCCACCTGTGGAAAATTCCAACTCCTTAAAAGTTTTAGTAAATGAAGTTTTAGCATGGGTTTGTGTGTAGCTGCTTTGTGTTCATGTCACATTCTGCTGCAGCCTTATGAACGAAGGGAGCATTTACATTTTTATGGTGACTAGATCTTACAATGAGTGGACTATCGGAAGTAGAAATCTGAGCCGTACAGAAACTTTTTACTACAATATTATACACCTTTAGAGATGTTATCTATGTAAGAAATCTGTTTCTTTTTGCCAACAATAATACTGTACTCTTAAGTTTTATATTACCAGTTTGGGGTTTCATTCATTCATTCATTTTTGGGACGGAGTTTCGCTCTTGTTGCCCAAGCTGGAGTGCAGTGGCACGATTGTGACTCCTCCGCCTCCCAGGTTCAAGCATTTCTCCTGTCTCAGCCTCCCGAATAGCGGGGATTACAGGCATGCACCACCATACCTGGCTAATTTTATATTTTTAATAGAGATGGGGTTTTGCCATGTCCGTCAGGCAGGTCTCGAACTCCTGACCTCAAGTGATCCACCTGCCTCGGGATCCCAAAGTGCTGGGATTACAGGCGTGGGCCACTGCACCCAGCCAGGTTTCTTTTATTTAAAGTAAAAATAATGTTCATCCTTTCTCTTATTTATTTATTTATTTTTTGAGACAAAGTCTCACTCTTTTGCCCAGGCTGGAGTGCACTGGCACGATCTTGGCTCACTGCAATCTCTGCCTCCCGAGTTCAAGCGATTCTCCTGCCTCAGCCTCCTGAGTAGCTGGGATTACAGGCACGTGCCACTACACCCGGCTAATTTTTGTATTTTTAGTAGAGATGGGGTTTCACCATGTTGGCTAGGCTGGTCTTGAACTCCTGACTTCAGGTGATCCACCCACCTCGGCCTCCCAAAGTGCTGGGATTACAGGTGTGAGCCACTGCGCCTGGCCCTATTTTTAACTTTTTGTTTGTTTGTTTAGCTGGAGTCTTGCTCTGTCACTCAGGCTGGAGTGCGGTGGTGCAATCTCAGCTCACTATAGCCTCTGCCTCCCAGGTTCAAGCAATTCTCCTGCCTCAGCCTCCTGAAACATTTTTTAATCGCATAGTATTTTAATACACCTTCCACAGATAGGCCTTAACTGATTGTTTCAATGCTATCTCCTGGTCGTTTGGTTGAGAAGTAGAACAGAAGCTATCCTATATGAAATATTTTAAAGTTAACACAGTAATGTTCTTGCTTTTGACTAGTTTAACATTTAGTATTTTTTCTTTTTGATTATTTGATAATGGAATATGAGATCTTCTAGGGAATTGATCTAAAAGAACTCTTTATTTTAACAGGTTACTTTTGATCCAGAAGTATTTTTCAACATATTACTTCCTCCTATCATATTTTATGCAGGTTATAGCCTGAAAAGGGTAAGTCCTTTTGTCTTTCATATACTTTGAATAATCTGAAACTCCGTGGGCTTTGTAATATTTGACACTTCAGAAATGGGCTGTTCTTTCCAGATTCCCTCCTTTCTCCTCTCCATACCCTTTTTAGATGTTAAAATTTATACCTGTACAAGAATGCTTTCTCTTATTTATCCTAGTGAATAATGCATTTAGTCCTAGTGAATAATGCATTTAATATTAGCATAGCATAGAAAACCTTTTCTTTTTCAAATAACTGGTAAGTATTCTAACAGTGTAACTTTTTTTTTTTTTTGGTCAGAGACATTTTTTCCGAAATCTCGGGTCTATCCTAGCATACGCTTTTCTTGGAACAGCAATTTCTTGTTTCGTTATTGGGTAAGTATTTGAAGCTTAAAATACTTTGTAGCCTTCAAATTATAATTTTAAAATCATATATTTTTGATTTATGCAGTGTTATATTCCTGACTGGGTCTAAAGACTTTTGCAGTATTCTCATAGGTAATAAGTTGTTTGAATTTTCCTTAAGACCAAAGTATTACCATATTTCAATGACATGAATTAAATTTGGGATTAGTCACAAAGTACTACAGTAAACCCATCTTCTTATTCTTACTTTATCCTAATTTTTTAACAGTTGATATTTTTTTCTAAAGTAGGACTGTGTTTATTGAACAGGTCAATAATGTATGGCTGTGTAACGCTGATGAAAGTAACGGGACAACTTGCAGGAGATTTTTACTTTACAGATTGCCTACTGTTTGGTGCCATTGTATCAGCAACTGATCCAGGTATGTTTTATATGAGTGGAGTTTACATACTTGAGGTACATTGTTTTGCAGTCAAATACATGTGGGTTTTTCTTTCTTTGAGGTGTAGAATTCATGATTAGGTACTTCCTTAGTACTATACTTTCTAATTGTGGAGGAAAAAACAAAATTCATGATTCCTTTTGGCTTCAGCACAAATTTGTTTCCTTTTACTTTTTTTGTTTTTATTACATTTGCCTATTACTGGTCCACAAGTTGGTGCTGTTTCAACAAGGACCGTAAGGTACTTTCTTCAGAAATTCATGTTGGTCTTTATCCCTAGTGATTGGGTATAGAAGAAGATGAACTAGATTATAGATTAGTTTAAATGGGTAGTAATTATATGTTTCCATTCAAGCTTTTAGAAAACCAGTTCCCTAAAAATCTTTCTGTTTCTATTCAGCTGTATGCATTTAACAGTAAGAAAAAATGTTTAAAAATGATTGTTAGAAGGCAGTTGTGCTAATACAGGTTTGATTTGTAGTCATTGGAGGACTTTAATATACATTAAAGAATTGTTTTTATAAAATTAGCTTTATGATTGTACAGTTGTTTGTTTAATATTAACACAACTTGTTCCCCTGTACTTTTAGTGTCAGATCTTCTAGAAGTTGTGTTCCAGAATGATTTTAATTGTACTGAGTTAGGGTTTAGTTTTCCTGATAGAGTATTGGTAAACTTAACAGCTACATTCAAATTAGGAATTTGGAGAAGATACAGAATGGAAAGATTGGGGTAGGAACATAGACTGATGTTTTTGAACTAAGGATGGACGTTTTCTTTTAGCATGCTTTAAGACTCGTTGAAGTTCATTTTGTTTTGCTTTTTAACCTTGTAAGTTAATCATCTTTAATTGTCACCCAGCACAATTAAAGGTAGAATCCTAAGGTTATCTCTGAATTCCTGTGTTAACTCTGATAACACAGGGCTTTGTGGGAAGGAGAAAAATGTGTTCAATACTCTATGAGAGATATTTTGGCTGGGCACAGTGGCTCATGCATATAAATGCCAGTGCTTTGGGAGGCCAAGGCTGTAGGATCACTTGAGACTATGAGTTCAAGACCAGCCTAGGCAACACAGTGACACCCTGTCTCTACAAAAAAAAAGAAAAAAAAATAGCTGAGCATGTAAGTGCATGCCTGTAGTCCTAGCTAGTTGGGAGGCTGAGGTGGGAGGACCACTTGAGCCTAGGAGTTTGAGGCTGCAGTGAGCTGCAATGAGGCTGCAGTCTCACTCTGCCTGGGCGACAAGAGCAAGAACTTGTCTCCAAAAAAAAAAAAAAAAAAAAGATTTAAAGATTAGTTAGAAGGCCATTTTAGAGAATTTGTGTAGTTTAGCATTTTTAAAACTGGAAATTAAATTGCTTCCTTAAAGACCACCAAGGCTGTCCTCTTGTTGTTTGTAGCTACTCCCATTATCAACATGAAGGTAGGATGGTTTTTGCAAGGAGCCAGTGGTCTCTGGCTTTTGTGTCCTTTCATTATAAGTAAACTTCTCAACTTTTCAAATCCTATGAGAAATCTCATTCTATTGGCTTGGCTACATTATTTCAACTTTCTGGTTTTGTTTGGTAGGACTATTGCCTGAATAGCCCAAGCAAATATCTTTTGCTTATATAAAGTTGAACTGTTATTTTTTTCTGAATTATGTAGGTACTTGCCCCATTTCTATTATTTTGCCATAGTTAACTTGCTCTTAGGTGGGTGAGGTATGGATTTCTTTAAGAAATTCTGCACTATTGCTCTACTCTCCTTCTCCCTTGTCTTAGTGAGCTTTGGTATCAGTATATTCCAGCTTCAATGCTTTGTAGTAGAAACTAGAACTTTTAAAATGTACTGGACATGATGGCTCATGTCTTTAATCCCAGTGACTCAGGAGGCTGAGTCAGGAGGATCACTTGAACCTAGGGGTTTGAGGCAGCAGTGAACTGTGATTGTGTTACTACATTCCAGCCTGAGTGACAAAGCAAGACCCTGTCTCTTAAAAAAAAGTTAAATAAATAAAATGCAGGTTTCTTGTTTTTATGATTGGCATTTGAAAAAGCTCTCTCGGCCAGGCGTGGTGGCTCACACCTATAATCCCAGCACTTTGGGAGGCTGAGACAGGTGGATCACGAGGCCAGGAGATTGAGACCATCCTGACTAACACAGTGAAACCCTGTCTCTACTAAAAGTACAAAAACTTAGCCGGGCGTTGTGGCAGGCACCTGTAGTCCCAGCTACTTGGGAGGCTGAGGCAGGAGAATGGCGTGAACCTGGGAGGCGGAGGTTGCAGTGAGCCGAGATTGCGCCACTGCACTCCAGGATGGGCAACAGAGCAAGACTCTGTCTTAAAAAAAAAAAAAAAAAAAGGCTCTCTCACCTCTGGTTATATTAATCTTTCATGTCCGCTTGGGTTTCTTTAGTAACTGAGCTATGTGACTTAGTAATTAAAGTTAAAATATAACTTCAATCTCATCTGATTTTCTGAGATTTCTCACATAATTGCTTTCCTAAAAGGAAGATTTATTGTTTTTCTTCTTAAGCTGGAGTATCCTCATAGTTGGCTTCTTATTAAGACAACTACAGCAGCTGTAATCCTGGTCATAAATTTTCCCCCAACCAAAAACTAAACCTATGTTTTCATTTCCTACTGTCTTTGCTAAACCTTTGTGCTTGCAATTTGTAAGTCAAGTACAAATGAGTTGTAAGGCCCAAAGAAACACAGTTTGCAACATTAGATTCTTTTCATAATCTTCTTCTTCATTAAAGATTAATGACTACATGGTCTATAAGAAATTCTGAATATATTCTTTGTAAGATCGAGGAAGGTGGGAAAGAAATGTACAAGACATGATTATTAACATCTGCATGAAGAATGTAGGTCAACTCAGTTCTTCAAGTTTACTTTCAGCCATTTTTAAGAGAGAAAGGAGAAGTTTGTGCAGGTACACAATTAGAAAGAAAAATATTTACATAAAATTACAGGATCTTTAATATGGTAAGAGAATGTTTATTACGATTGAATTCTAGGAGGAAGAAATGAATTTCTAAATAACTCTTATAGTCATCTACTGAGGAGAATATATTATACTTGTAATGTCTAAGTATTCCTCTGACTCTTTTTACTTGCTAGTGACTGTTCTTGCTATATTCCACGAGCTTCAAGTTGATGTTGAACTCTATGCACTTCTTTTTGGTGAAAGTGTCCTCAATGATGCTGTTGCCATAGTGCTGTCCTCGTAAGTGTTTGTTTTCTTATTATATTCTGAATATTAAGTGTGAGGGTACTAGGAACTGAAAGTCACATATTGAATAAAGTACATTATGAATGGAAACATTTGGAAGAATGAGGCATTTTTTTCCCTCTTGAAAAAATCCATATTTTATAGATAAATTGGAAAATACAGGGAAGAAAAAAATATGTACTGCCACCACCTAAAGACAATTACTGTAAACATTCTAGAACATTTCCCTTTTCTATGTATGATATTGTTACATAGTTGTGATTGTAGTGTCTATATAATTTTGTATTCGGTTTTAACATTACAACATGAACATTTTATTTTTTAAATTAGATTTAATATTTTCTTTTCTTTTTCTTTTTTTTTGGAAATAAGAGTCTCACTCTGTCACACAGGCTGGAGTGCAGTGGCGTGATCTCGGCTCAGTACAACCTCTGCCTCCCAGGTTCAAGTGATTCTCCTGCCTCAGCCTCCTGAGTAGCTGGGATTACAGGTGCCCGCCACCATGCCCGGCTAATTTTTGTATTTTAGTAGAGATGGGGTTTCACCATATTGCTCAGGCTGGTCTTCTCCTGACCTCAGGTGATCGACCTACCTCAATCTCCCAAAGTGCTGGGATTACAGGCGTGAGCCACTGTGCCCGGCCTTAATTTTTTCTGAATACATAATATATTCATGTGGCTCATAAATCAAAACCATGTAAAAAGTTACACACAGAAAATTTACACTGTTACATCTGTCCTCATCCACCTGTCCCCCTACTTTTTTTTTTTTGAGGTGAAGTCTTGCTCTTGTTCCCCAGGCTGGAGTGCAATGGCACGGTCTCGGCTCGCTGCAACCTCTGCCTCCCAGGTTCAAGTGATTCTTCTGCCTCAGCCTCCTGAGTAGCTGGGATTACAGGCTCCTGCCACCACGCCCAGCTAATTTTTGTATTTTTAGTAAAGACAGTGTTTCACCACATTGGCCAGTCTGGTCTTAAACTCCTGACCTCAGATGGTTTGCCCGCCTCAGCCTCCCAAAGTGCTGAGATTACAGGTGTGAGCCACCGCGCGTGGCCTAGATAACCATTTTTATTAGTGTCTTACCTATCTTAGTATTTCTTTATTCAAATGCAGGCACAACTGTGAATAAATAGTCTCGTTTACCTCTCATTTCTTATTTTTAAAGTCACACACTGTCTATCTTCTGGAGAACTTTGCATATCAGAAGAGTGAGTATTCTCATTCTTTGCAGCTATATAGTATTCTGTGTGTGAACTGCATTATTGTTTATTTGCTCAGTCTCCTATTGCAGCACATTTGAAGGGTTTTTAATCCTTTGCTGTCCCAAACGGTGCTGCAGTGATTAACCTTGAACTTACCTTGTTTTATACATGCATAGGTATATTGGTAGGCTGAATGCCCCAAAGTGAGGTTGGTAGGTAGGATAAAGGGTAAAAGCCATTTGTAATTTTGTTCGACATTATTAAGTTGCTCATCAAAGGAATTGTAGCACTTTGCACTTTCACCATTAAATTACTGGTCTGTTTCCTCACAGTTTTGCCAGCAGAATATTTGTCAAACTTTTATATTTTTGCTAACTTGATAATTGAGAAATACCTCATTGTAGCTTAATTTGTGTTTCTCTTATTTGACATAATCACTTCAAAGCATTTTAATCTCTAGAAGTGTTAATATGTATTATGGATATGTAATTATATAATATATTACTTATAACAATTTAATTGCAGACAATTTTGAATGAGCAATATTTTTTATCTAATTATAGAAAATACTATACATGTTACTATAAAGTGTTTGCAGGTTGAAGAATGAGTCTGAACCTCTGAGGATTTCAATCCTGCCTCCCTACTCTTTTTTTTTTTTTTTCTAAGACGGAGCTTTGCTCTGTCACCCAGGCTGGAGTGCAGTGGCACAATATTGGCTCACTGCAACCTCTACCTCCCAGGTTCAAGCAATTTTCCTGCCTCAGCCTCCTGAGTAGCTGGGACTACAGGCAGGCACTACGACGCCTGGCCAATTTTTGTATATGTAGTAGAGACAGGGTTTCACTGTGTTGACCAGGCTGGTTTCGAACTCCTGACCTCAGGTGATCCACCTGCCTCGGCCTCCCCAAGTGCTGGGATTACAGGCATGAGCCACCATGCCTGGCCCCTGTCTACCTACTCTTATTAGGCAAATATCTAACTCTATGGGCAGTTGCCTTTACTTCATACCAGAACTTTCTGTGAGAGAGAAGTAAGAGCCCTTCACATTTTCTCTTTATTTTTATTTCTCTCCTTAATTTCCACTTTGTTAGTTATGAAAGAGTAAAACATCACTGGCTCTGTTTTGCATAGCCTGATTGTCTTCTGCAAAGTTGGAAATAATTATTTCTGAGATGCAACATTAATCCCTTAAATGCTGTGTATGAAGATATACAAAAGGCCATATCCTTTTTTGTGAATGCAGTATATGTAAATATTACCCCCTCCCCACCATATTTATTGCCAGATTTTTTTGCAGCTGTCTGCAACTAATATAAATTTAACTTGAGAAATAAAACCTAAAGGCTGTAACTCATATTGATACTGAACTTTAGCACGTTCAGTGATGATAGGTGCAGAATAAGAGTTTTATATTATTTGAAGTAAGGGAGAAATGGATAGTGTGGTTGTAAAACATTCTATAAAAAATGGAGCAACAAAGATTGTTGAAGCTTCCAGTACGTAGGTACATGAGCGATTACCAGCAGTAAAAAGTGAAGAGAGTAGGTACAGGCAGTCACTTTTAGCATCGATTCCCTATCCTAGACAACTATTCCACTGTTCAATCATTTTACTAGTAACTGTTGTCTTGTCATTGCCCTAACGGCCTAATGGATTAAGAGTTAGAAAATCTCTGTTCTGGTCTTATCTTTAAATGATGTGCCCTGTGCCTTAGTTTTTTCCTGTTAATAAAATAGCCTATTTTCTGCATTTTAAGGAACAGTTGATTAGTGTTAGCGGAAAAGATAAAAACCCTCATTGAAAGATTTTGAGTTTGGGGTTATAAATAACCTATTTCCTGCAACGTCAGGAATAGTTGATTAGTGTGAAAGGGGGCAAAACTTCATTGAAAGATTTTAAGCTTGGGGGTGTACATACCAATGTTGGTGAAGAATAAATGCTAAAAAGAGAGAGCCAGCTGGGTACAGTGGCTCACACCTGTAATCCCAGCACTTTGGGAGACCGAGGCGGGCGGATCACCTGAGGTCAGGAGTTCGAGACCAGCCTGGCCAACATGGCAAAACCCTGTCTCTACTAAAAGTACAAAAATTAGTCGGGCGTGGTGGCACATGCCTATAATCCTAGCTACCTGGGAGGCTGAGGCAGGAGAATTTCTTGAACCCAGGAGACGGAGGTTGCAGTGAGCTGAAATCACGGCACTGCCCTCCAGCCTGAGCAATGGAGCAAGACTGTCTCAAAAAAAAAAAAAAAAAAAAAAAAAAAAGAGAGAGCGAGCCCTTTCCATAGCATTTCTCACAAAGGGCCATACTTCTCCTTCTCTTGCAGCCTTTCTCAAACAGGGTTTTCTGTGAGAGAATGAAGCCTTACGGGAAATGATTTGAGTGAGTCTTTTCTCATTTCACCTAAGGATGATAGCGAGCTAGTGCCATTTTAGATTTGTAAGAGATAATACGTTAACTCATTACAACCTCAGTGGGACTCTGGTGGAGAAGGACTGTATCTAGAGAGGAGCATAACAGATAAATTGTTAGCTCTGTCTTAATAGAGTTGAAAAAATGAGTTACTGCCCAAAAGCTGAAGGGAAAGCAGTTGTGTGCTCGCTGTGGGAGTTTACTAGCTGGAATGATCAGTGGTATGATGCTCATCATTCTTCATTTACCTTTTATGTGTTTTGAAGTGGGTTAGATGCAGATAATCTACTTTGTGTTGAATTTTCTTAGTTTGAGGATTGTCTGTATTCTGTATAAGCAGCTTTGCATCAAGGGGAGGGAACCCAAAAGGAGTTCTGTTTGGCAGTTAACAGGTTAAGGCAACTCATCTTGAAGTTTATGTTGGAGGTTGTTTTTGTTTCTGTCTGATTTTTTTTTTCCAACTTTTAAGTTCAAGGGTACATGTACAGGATGTGCAAGTTTGTTACATAGGTAAATATGTGCCGTGGTGGTTTACTGCACAGGTCAACCCATCACCGAGGTATTAAGCGCAGCATCCATTAGCTATTCTTCCTGAAGTACTGTTTTTTGTTTTGTTTTTAACCTATTGGAGTAGCAGTTCTTTTATTTTTATTTTTTTTTTTAGTAATACTTTTAATCCAGTGAGGGTGAAGTGAAATTGACTCCCTCATACATGGCTGCATGAGGTAGATCTATATGTATATTGTTATATTATGGTAAATAAAGTATATGTAGTTAGAGGTAAATTATAAGTTGCATAGTATTCCACTGAATAGATTACTGTGATTAGCCTGGAGACCTAAATTCACATTAGTTTAAAATATGTTGTTTAGTCATTTATGTGAGTTTTGCTCACTGCTACCTCCGCCTCCCAGGTTCAAGCGATTCTCCTGCCTTAGCCTCCCAAGTAGCTGGGATTACAGGTGCACACCACTATGCCTGGCTAATTTTGTATTTTTAGTAGAGATGGGGTTTCACTGTGTTGGCCAGGATGGTCTCGAATTCCTGACCTCAGGTGGTCCACCCTCCCTGGCCTCCCAAAATGCTGGGATGACAGGCAGGAGCCACTGTGCTCGGCCAGAATTGTTAATGGTAATAGTCACTACTGGTAACGATATAGTACAGTCATTCTTACAATTTACCACCCCCCACCCCACTACCACACACACACACGGGATATTTCACAGTGTCTGGGGGCATTCTGGCTGTCATCAATGGGAGGGGGTTCCAACTGACATGGCCTAGTGGGTAGAAGCTTTCAATGCACAGGACAGCATTCCCCTCACCCCACCTGCATCACAGCCAACAAATAAATATCTGGCCACAAATATCAATAATGCTGTGGTTGAGAAACCCTGGTGTAGTAAAACTAGACCACTCATATGTTGCTGTTAATATTGAAATTGGTATTACCTTTTATCACTATTTGTGATAATGTTAAAATATATTTGTGGCAAAAATTCAAAGCATTTGACTCAGAAAGTAGAAAACTCCTGAAATTTCAGCTCAGAAATAACCACTATTAGGATTTTAATCCAGACTTTTTCCATTAAGATAGTAATATGCATATAATGTGTTAATAATTTTTATAAACAGAAAAAGGCATAGTAGTATATATACTTTTCTGTAACTAGCTTTTTTACTTGGATATTATACTATATTAATACCTCTATTATCACATTGGATGGATGCATTACAAATTTACCTCTCCAATCTCCTATTGATTGATTAATATTTGGTGTTTTCTAATATTGTATTATTATGACTAGCATGGCAGTGAGCATATTTATGTGTAAATCTTTGTGAATCCCTGTGAATATTTCTGTAGGGAATTTTTTAGGAGTAGAATTGCTAGGTCAGTGGGTATGATCATTTAAAAAATTGGGAGATATTATCATATTTCCCTCCCAAAATGTATCAGAGACCTTTTGGAAGGCAGTGGAGCAACATGTAAAATGAGCCATAGGTATGGTAATAGTCTATTTTTAGAAATATAGTGCAAGGAATAGTCTAAAATATGTAAAAAGCAAGAAGATGTTCTTTCAGTTATTTATAGTAGCAAAAATAGTAGAAGCAACTTTTAATGTCTAACAATGAAGAAATGGTTGAATAAATTGTACTATATCCATTTGGACCATTGTGAAGTCTTGACTGTAGTTATAAAGACTATGATTTTTTTTTTTTTTTTTAGATGGAATTTTGTTTTTACTGCCCAGGCTGGAGTGCAATGGCGTGATCTCAGCTCACTGTAACCTCCACCTCCTGGGTTCAAGCAATTCTCCTGCCTTAGCCTCCCAAGTAGCTGGGATTACAGGCATGCGCCACCACGCCCAGCTAATTTTGTATTTTTATTTTTAGTAGAGACGGGGTTTCTCCATGTTGGTCAGGCTGGTCTTGAACCCCCACCTCAGGTGATCTGCCCACCTCGGCCTCCCAAAGTGCTGAGATTACAGGAGTGAGCCACTGCGTCCGGCCAAGACTATGAATATTTTTATGTCATTGTCAGTTAAAAAAGCAGAATTCAAAATCACACATTCACTGTGATTACAGCTAAATAAGAATTAGCATGCATGTAACACAAAGAGGGGAAAGGAATACAGAAGGAAAATAAAATCGATCTATCAGGGTAGTGGAATGATGGGAAGATTTTTCCACCTCAACTGTACATTATATTACTTTCAGGATTTTAAAAAAACTATTCATAAAAAATGTTACTGCCTCAAGATAAAATATCAATTGATATGGAAAAGATGAGTTAAAATTTCAATCCAGAGGCCAGTGTCTGCCTAAGAAAGAACAAGCCTGTCATTGCTCTCAGCCCATCACGTTTCCCATGTGTTCTTATACATTTTAATGATTAAAGAATGAAATAATGATTAGTGTGAATCTTGAATTTACGTGAATTAATCCAGGGAAAGCAACCTCAGGAGGCATAGCATAGATACTTTGTTCCAGACAGCATTTTGAAAAATACCACCAAAGGAAAAGAAGGTTGTATAGCAATTTTTTTCTTTTCTCCAGCCAGCTACTGTATTTTCATGTTATAATGGAATCAGGTCTCGTTCATGGTAGTAGGACCCTTTATGTGTAGGTAAGGTAGCCTGATGTTAAAGGCCATTTCATATTTATCAAAATGATATCAAATCCTCTCCAAAATGATGTGGTTACTTTGCACATTTAAACGTAAATGTTTAACATTTTCAATTTAGAGTGAGTCTCAGAAATTTCTGGATCCCATTATCAGAAATTAATATTAGTGCTATATTTCAATAAAATAAGTACAAATTAGGAGATTTTAGTTTGATCTTAGATTTTTTTTTTAACCTGGGAGATATGAAAAGAACTTGTATGTGGTATAGCAAACACATTTTTCAGCCTTGAATCAGAAAAAAACATTGCAGCAACCACAGGGAGAATTCATTATATTTTTAGGAATGTGTTTTTCCTTCTTTTCTTTGACGTGATTTGTATGATGTTGTTGAGTCTGGACTTTTTATAATGCTGGTCTCAATTAACTGAGATGAGAACTGATTTAGTAACGGTAAGCACCGTTGCCAGAGACCTGCTGGCAACAGCAATTTTCTCAGGCATTTCTATTTCCTGGGTTGGTAACTGTTATAAAAGAAGCTTTTTCAGACCAGGTTTGGACTGTGAGTTCAAGATGGAGAGCATCTCCTATAATTGCCTGTCTTGGCCTGGTATAGAGTGACTTTCTTTCAGAAGCTTTAGGTGGAAGATCCAGCTGGTTATGCTGAAAGTACTGTTGAGTGGATTCTAATTCCTTGGGAGGTCTTTCGAGTGCTTTCTCCTATAATAGTCCATTTCAGTGAATGAATAGATATTAGGCATTTGGCCCATTCTGGTATTCTGAAAGTTGGAAGGGTCTGTCAGTTACCTTTTTTTCTCATAGGAAAAACAAAATGTGACTGGGTTGAGTATTGAATAATGTTCTTTATGTTCTTATGCCTCTACTGGAAACAAGTGGGATTTTTCATTAGTTTGTTCACATTAGTATGTTAAGGCTTTCGGACACTCAGTACTAGTAATTCTGAAATAGAATCACAAAAGAATAATACTGCACAGTATCTTGGGGATGGGGGAAAAAGCTTGGTGCAATTTTCATATAGAGGATTTTACAATGTTCTACCCTCCTGAAATTAACATTTAAGGAAAAGCCAAGTTTTCTTGCTAGCCAGACACATTGCAGGATTTTTGGGTAATTTTGTCCTTATTTTGGCAATTCCAATCAAAACATTTTTTTTCTTCTCCCTCTAATTTCATCTTTCAAGCTCTATACTACATAATGTTTTTTTTTTTTTTTTTTTTTTTTTTTTTAAGTAAAAGTTGCTTCCAGAAGTAAAAGCAGTCTCTCTTCTGTAGCTCAATAGTGGCATACCAGCCAGCTGGAGACAACAGTCACACCTTTGATGTCACAGCGATGTTCAAGTCTATTGGAATCTTCCTTGGAATCTTCAGTGGATCTTTTGCGATGGGTGCTGCTACTGGAGTGGTGACAGCTTTAATATCCTTTTGTTATATTTATCTTTTCTTGTTAACATAATGCAGTAGTCGAATGCTGTATTCCATTGTTTTTCTTAGTTCTATGATTAGAACTGTGTTAGAATTATTAATCTTATAACTAAGTACTTGGTTTGAAAACATTAAGCAACATAAAAGAACTGTATTGTTCTGCGTAGGGTTTCATGCCCTAAAACTTTCACTGCAAGCATATAATTAGAGATGGTATCTCTTTGAGGGTGAATTTTATAGTTGTAGATTAAATAACTATAAAGGTAGCCATATTCCAAAGAGCCTCTGGGTGTTCTGTGTTGCTGGTCAGCCTGGCAGTCTTTTGCTCTTTTTTTAATAGGACAAATAGGAAATGTACAACGGCGATGCCAAGTGAACAAAAGGTGGTTCCCTGGTTAGGATAAGTAAGAGTTCATCTCAGTTCTCCCGATTTTAACCTTTGTGCTCTAGAGCCCTGGATGGGCAGCTCAAAGGACCTGAGTTGTAGTCCTGGTACTACCACTAGTCAAGTTATTCTTGTGTTCATGCAAAGGCCATTTTATCCTGGACTTCACCACCATGCAATACATCCATGTCATAAAACTGCACTTGTGCATCCTGAATCTATAAAAACAAATTTTATTTTTATTTATTTATTTATTTATTTTTTGAGACAGAGTCTTGCTCTTTCCCCCAGGCTGGAGTGCAATGGCATGATCTCGGCTCACTGCAACCTCCGCCTCCCAGGTTCAAGCAGTTCCCCCGCCTCAGTCTCCCAAGTAGCTGGGATTACAGGTGTGCAACACCACACCCAGCAAGTTTTTTTGTATTTTTAGCGGAGATGGGGTTTCACCATGTTGGCCAGGCTGGTCTCGAACTCCTGACATCAGGTGATCCACCCACCTCGGCCTCCTAAAGTGCTGGGGTTACAGTCATGAGCCACCGTGCCTGGCCTAAAAACATGTTATAAACTCCCAACCCAAAACAAAAAGCCAGAAGGAATATCTTGATCACCTGCTATATGTGCTGTGCTCTGTGTATCAAAGCTAAAGAAGACAAACATGACCCCTGCCTCCCTGCTGCTTTCAGTATAGTGGCAGACACAAACATGCTAGAAGCTTTGACACTTCACCTCTTTGGATCTCAGTGTAGGAAAGTGGAGGGTGGGGATGGTAGGAAAGAGGAGTGGGACTAGATGATGTCTAAAGAGTTTCCAGCTCTAGACCGAGCATCGTGGCTCACACCTGTAATCCCAGCACTTTGGGAGGCCGAGGCAGGCGGATCACAACGTCAGGAGATCGAGACCATCCTGGCTAACACGGTGAAACCCTCTCTCTACTAAAAATACAAAAAATTAGCCGGGTGTTGTGGTGGGCGCCTGTAGTCCCAGCTACTTGGGAGGCTGAGGAGGGAGAATGGCGTGAATCCAGGAGGTGGAGCTTGCAGTGTGCCGAGATTGTGCCACTGCACTCCAGCCTGGGTGACAGTGCGAGACTCCGAATCAAAAAAAAAAAAAAAAAAGTTTCCAACTCTCTAAAACTTCTATGATACCTGTATAAAACAAATATCTTACTCTTTGTCAAGGACCTCTTAGTTGGTAAGAGGAAGAGGTCCTTCCAGCACAAGGACCTCTTCCTTGTGCTGGAAGAGGCTTCTTTTATGGCTTTTTATAGGTGAACTGAGGCATAAAGCAGCAGTAAAAAGTGTTCTGAAGGTGATGCCAAGACAGGTAGTCTCTCTTCCCCATTACAAGTTCCTTGAGGGGAGAGAATATATCTTGTTAATCATTTTGTTGTAGTGCCTAGCTGTAGAAATGACTCTAGATTCTAGCCTGAGATTGGTCGTAACTTGGCACAGGCCCTTCCACCGTCAGCTAACAAATAGTTGTTCAACTAGTATAAGGGAGTGAAGTGCCTCAATTTCTTCATCATGGAATGAATGCTGTATATCACAGAGGTGGTAGAAGATCAAATTAGTGTAAACTCTCTTGGAAATTATGTATTTTTATAAATGTAAATTGTTATAATTATGGAAGCTGTCTAGCTTTAGGTCTCAGATTAATAGAGGTGGCATGTTATGGATCTGATCTGTTATTCCCATCTCTGTCCATCCTTTACTGCATGGTTTCTGGCAAGGTATGTGATACCCATGAAACAATTGGAGTGGCTAAGCCGTAAGGCTTCCTCACTGAAGGGAAGGCAGCTGACTCCTCAGTGAGATGCTCATTTAAAAAGTTTCCCCACTCTGGTGGTACCTCCTTATTCTGGGATTTTTGTGTTAGAGAAGCTAGAGAACCTTCTTTCATGGTTGCCTTGCTTAAACTGTCATTTCTTTCTAGTCACACTTTTGTGTTACAAGATCTCATTACCAGCCTTAACAGTCTTACGTGACAAAGTTCACCAAATTACGGGAGTTCCAGTTGTTGGAGACAGGCCTGTTCTTCTTGATGTCCTGGAGTACCTTCCTCTTGGCTGAAGCATGGGGCTTCACAGGTAGGTGACTTGCTCCCTTTGATTGTCAACCCTTAAAAGGAGTGACTTTGCCAGTCAATTTTGCTCCAAGTGGATCAGCTCCATTAGTATTTGAACATACTTATTATGGTTGGGATTTAGGTTGTCACTTTAGAACATCAAAAAAATTTTCAGTGGAAGTGGTTCCTCTTAACAAAGTAAGTCACAAATGAGAATTTCCAGACAAAGCCTATAATCTACTGTGAAAAAAGAATCTCAGTATAAAAGGTGGGAACCATCCTTTTATGTGAACTTGAAATTTGTTGTCTTTATAGGTGTGGTTGCAGTATTGTTTTGTGGCATCACACAAGCACATTATACGTATAATAATTTGTCCACGGAGTCTCAGCATAGAACTAAACAGGTAAGAGGAACTTTATAGTTTGTGAATAGACTTTTCCTTCTTTCAGCAAAACAGAAGTCTTTTTTACTAAAAAAAAAAAAAAAAAAAAAGTCTTTGATCTGTTCAGGATGATATCTACTCATTTCAGCTCCTCTTTCTTTGACTCTAAAAGTAGGTGGGATTGGCAAACTGAAGAGTGACAGCGTTTAGGGTGGAAATAGATCAGCAGAATAGCCAGAGACTATTATTATCGTGGCTTCAATAACCAGTGGAGTAGCTTCCCTTTCTCTCAGTGTTTTCCCAATTTAATGGCTTTATAGGGGAATGTTTTGGAAGCTCACTCTGGTTTTACTCGAACTACTGTTGTGTGACGTAGACAAGATTAACTTCTGATCCGACCAGACCTACTAAGAGATGACGTAAAGAAGATTAACTTCTGATCTTACTAGACCTTCTAAGAGATGACGTAGATAAGATTAACTTCTGATCTGATTAGCCCTACTAAAAGAAGATCAACTTCCTTCAGTCTTTGCTCAGGTGCTGCAAAGCTACTATGTTTCCAGGAATGTCGGGACTAGTCAGTGGTCTGGTTTTATTTGGTACCGAATGATCAGTTGTGCAGGGTATCTGAAGGGAATTATAAAGGAGATAGAATAGAATTTTCTAGTCTTAGGAGGTATAGAGGACAAATACATGAACAAAATGTAATATCTGGAATAGAAACAGGTACATACTTGACTATGGCTATAGTGAGAAACAGGTTTAAATTTTGCCAAATGACAAGAAGGTTATGGGATTCGCCTGAAAAGGAGTGGTTCTAAAAGCAGGAGCAACAGTATTTCTTCTTCCTGCTGGAGCCACAAATTAAGTTTATGACCTATGCTTTTCCCCAGCTCCTCAAAAGAGATTAGGCTTTTTTCCCCCAAGCATATACATTAGGGCTACAAATCTTTTTTACAAATTAATTCAGTGCAATAAGTAAAGAGAAGAAAATCAGCTGGCGGGGGGCAGGGTGGGAGGGGAGTCAGCATTTTTCCAAGTCATGGGTGGGGAATAAAAAACAAGAACAGGCCGGGTGCTGTGGCTCACACCTGTAATCCCAACATTTTGGGAGGTCGAAGTGGGCGGATCACCCGAGGTCAGGAATTTGAGACCAGCCTGGCCAACATGGTGAAACCCTGTCTCTACTGAAAATACAAAAATTAGCTGGATGTAATAGCATGCGCCTATATTCCCAGCTACTCAGGAGGCTGAGGCAGGAGAATCGCTTGAACCTGGGAGGCAGAGGTTGCAGTGAACTGAGATTGTGCCACTGCACTCCAGCCTGGATGACAGAGCAAGACTCCGTCTCAATAACAAACAAACAAAAAACAACAACAGTAAACAGGAAAAGAGTAAGAGCTTCCAGTGTTGTTGGTGATATGAAGCTTATGTACATTTAAAAAATATGAGGAATAGGAATCCTAGATTATGTACTTCAGATTATATGTCATAGAAGACATCAGAGAAGTAGGGGAAATGGTTTGAGGCTTGAGGATCCGGAAAGCTATCCTAGAAGAAACAGTACCCTTAGAAGGATGGGGAAGATTCAGGAAGGCCTAGGGGAGGCAGTACAGATAAAGGCAGGGATAAAAAGAAGGCAGTAAAGTGTAGAGCAGAGGGTGGCGGACTCCAGCCCTTAGGCCACATCCGGCCCTTGCCAGTCAGTGAGCTAAGAATGTTTTTCTTTCCATCCATTTTTAATTGATTGGCAAAACATCAAAAGAAGAATATGTTGTGACCCATGACAGTTATATGAAATTCACATTTCCGTGTCCACCAATAAGATTTTCTGGGCACACAGCCACACCCATTTTTAAAAATATGTAGTCTATGGCTACTTTTGTGCTCCACTGGCAGAGTGAAGTAGTTGTGACAGAGACCTCTTGGCCTGCAAATCCTCTCATGTTTACTCTCTGGCCATTCATGGGCAAGTTTGCCGATCCCTGTGTTGCAAAGTAAAGCCGGGACTCTGGAGTCTCTGTATTGTTTTAAATACTGGTTCTCCACTTGCTGGCTGTGTGACCAGGAGCAAGTTCCATAACTTCTCTGTGCTTCAGTTTTGCCATCTTTGAAAATGGAGATAATAATAATACCTACCTCACTGAGTTTTTGCGGGATTAAAACGAGATAATACATATGAAGTCCTTAGTATGGTGTCGGACACCGGACACACAGTAAAAACTGAAAAAGGTATAACTGTTATCATTAAGTATAAATAAGTAGTAATAATAGCATATTAAATAATTTAAAGAAAATTAAATACACGTTTACTTATTTTAATTTTTATTCTCACTTTTGGGTAATAAGGCAACCCTGGTTTAAAGAGATTAACTAACTTGCCCAAAGCCACACAGCCAGCAAAGGGGAAGACAGGGCTAAAGCCTAGGCATTTTGATTCCTAAGCCCATTTCTTAACCACTTTTCTGTTATGTGTCAGAGGGCTCATAGTAACAAGCCATTGTAGATAACACTGGTGGCCAGAGGGACACCAGATTATGAAGGGCCTTAACTTCATTCAGCAAGTATCATATACCCTTGCCAAGGCTATGATGTGAATGGGATGGGGCGGACGGGCAGCAGGGTTTAGTTCTCCCCACAGATAGTTCTGCTATCCTACACATCGATCTCTTCCACAATGTGGAAGCCCTATCTGTAGGATACTTACTCCCTACACAAGGGTAAGACTCACGCAAAAAGTGAAGTCACAGGGCAAGCCGGGAATACGAGAGTTCTCACGAAGCACTCTATGCCAGGATCAAAAAGTTGAATCTTATAGCTTGCAAGAGGAAAGTATCTTGAAACTATCAGTTTTAGAGATTCACTGATTTGGGGGAGCTGGAGGATGAGGGATGGTTAGAGGTCCTTTTTCATCATTATGGGTAGGAAGTGATGAAAGTTTGACTAGGGCAGTAGCAGGAACACAAGGAACATTCAAAAAAAAACTGACAGAGTTTGGAGGAGGAGGAGAGGAATAATTGGAGATGGGGCTTTGGAGAAGGAAAGCTGATTAGGGGAAATGAGGGGGGAACGTTTCTGACTTTTTCTGCAGGACTAGAAATGTCATCTCCACATTTGCTCCCTTCTGAACCACACATTTTGTGTGTATGCATGAACTTTATCTATTTGAGTGTCTGTTTTATTATCTTAGTAATACTCATGCTTTCAAATTATGTAACTTTATTTACTGGACTAATCTTTTACAATTTCGTTTCAGTTGTTTGAGCTTCTCAATTTCTTGGCAGAGAATTTCATCTTCTCCTACATGGGACTGACACTGTTCACCTTCCAGAACCATGTCTTTAACCCAACATTTGTAGTAGGAGCATTTGTATCCTTTGTTATGTGTTTTATTATGAAAACTATTTTTAATTGAGATTTTTATGTGGGTTTTGAGTATGTGGTTCATAAGAATACATTTAAATATATACAGTTTTCTTTTGAGTAAAACAAATAAGGATTCCAGTTCTTTTTTCTAGTATATTTATTTTATTATATTCTATTTCAATTTGTGGTTATTGCACAAATAATGTTGACAGATTAAAATGACAGACAAGTGTCCCACTGTTCTGCCAACCCCAAAAGATAAGTGTTTTCCCTTTATTACTACAGGGAAGGAGAGGTTGGATACTGGGGAACAGTTAGCAGTCTATGCCACACGGCAGAAGGTGAAAGATAAGGAAACGTTGAATGAGGCCACTTTCTTTCTCTTTCTCTCCCTCCCCAACCCCTTTCTCTCCCTCTCTCTTTCTATCGCATATATACAAAGAGTCTTTAAAAAAAAACCCAGCCTGGGCAATGTAGCAAGACCCCATCTTTACAAACAAAATTTTAAAAACTAGCCAGGTATGGTGGTACATGCCTGTAGTCCCAGCTACTTGGGAGGGTAAGGTAGAAGGATCCCTTGAGCCCAGGAGTTTGAGGCTGCAGTGAGCCGTGATTGGGTCACTGCACTCCAGCCTGGGTGACAAAGGGAGACCCTGTCTCAAAAAAAAAAAAAAAGAAAAAAATTCGAAGGAAGAAACTGAGTATATGAAAGAGAGGAGGCAATAGTGAAAGCCTCTTGAGAAAGCAGGAATGAAATCTAAAGCATGTAGAGAGAAATTTTGCCTTCACTGGGAGGAGAGACAACTCTACCATGACTACAGGAGAGGATAGGGTATGTAGAAATGAAGGCATATTTGTAAGATGGAGCTCCTCTCTGATGGCTTCTATGTTTATCTGTTAAGTAGGAGGTGAGATCATCTGCTGAGAGTAAGATGGGGAGTTGTCTATTGTGTAACAAATTACCTTAAATTTAGCAGCTTAAAACAACAGACAGTTATTATCTCACACAGTTTCTGAGGGTCGGGAATCCTGGAGCAGCTCACCTGAGTGGTTCTGGCTCCAGGATCTCTCAAGAGGTTGCAGTTGTGCTCTTGGCTGGGACTGCACCTTCTCAAGACTTGACTAGGGCCAGGGAATCCACTGCAAGCTCACTCAACTCACATCACTGTCAGCAAGAGGCTTCTATTCTTCTCCACGTGGATATCTCCATAGGGCAGCTTACACCATGGCTTCTTCCCCCAAACTGAGTGAGCTGAGAGAGTCCTAAAATGAAAGCTGAAATGCCTTTTGTAACCTAATCTTTGAAGAGACATACCAGCATCACTTCCATAATATTCTATTGGTTATACCGACCAACCTGGTACAGTGTGGGTGGGGACTATGCAAGGGTGTGAATACTAAGAGGCAGGGATGGTTAGGGACTATCTTGGAGGATGGCTTACACAGATCATAGGGATTTTGAGGAAGGTGCAGGTTTGTGAAATAGTTGTAGAGAGTGGAAGAATAAGTTAACCAAAGAAACTCAACAGGACTGCTGAGAAGTACTAGGGATCCATTGTGTTTGAGGAATAGGAATTAGCAGTAGAACCAGTCTTCCCCGTTGAATGACTTTATCCAGCAGTACTTACTGTGAGCTTCCAGGTTTGGAGTTTTTTCAAGTGGGTGCAAGGAAAACAGAAGGACAAGAGATCATAGTGTTATTACATGACTGATGCAATCTAAACACTTCATTTAATGTTTAACATTAAAAGGTGTTATTAACATGATGGTAAGAAGGGAAGTGAGGAAAGAAGACATTGTTTCAGGAAAGAATATAGGGATCTTTGGACTGAAGGTCCCAGTGCTATGGAGGAATGATCAGAGTGGGATAGTTGAACACAAAATATGGAAGGAGCAATTGTGGTCAGTGGGAATGTTTGAATAAGGAATTTTTAAAAGAAATATTTTAAAACCTCACCTCAGAATGAAGATTCTGCCAAAGAGATTAGCAGAAGTTTTGTTTTGTTTTGTTTTTAATTAAAACTCTAGATAGGATCTCTGTTAGAAAGTGAAGTATTACTGAAATACCATTCTTCAGAGCCTTAGTCTGCAATTGAACTTTAGGCAAAAAAGATAAAGTACTGTTAATAGGAGAAGATCTTAGCTGAAGGACAACCACAAGATCAGTAACTTAATGTCCTGCTAGTCTTGGAGAAAATTTTGAACAGTCAAATGGCTCTATTCACTATACTTAATCTGGAAACAAAGCTAAATATTCTCTATAGGTTTCTGAGTCTGTTAGGAATTAAAATTCCTCAATACAAAATCCTACCATGAAAATGGCCTCTTAACAGGAGAGAGTTGCTCTATTTCTGGCTATATTAGTTAGGACATAGGTTTGGTTTCATGTGAAAAGACTCAAACTAATCCAGGTTTAAACAGCATAGAAATTTCTTTCTTATCTAAAAATCTGAACTGGTATGGCAGTTCTGCTCCATACGGTCATCAGGGACTGAAGCAATATTGTTGCTAACATCCTTAGGGACTTGCTCTTGTTCTTGTGATCCAACGTGTCTCACCCCTGTCTGCCGGTTGCCTTGAAGGGCTTGACCCAGAATGTGCACACGTCCCTTCCACTTAACATCATTGATTACACCTACTCACAAGGAAGGCTAGGAGTTATATACTTTATCTGGACGGCTGCATAAAGATGAAAGGGAGGAGTGCCAACTACCAAGGAAGAAAGCAAGAACAGATGTTGGGGAGAACTAGCAGTCACTGCCACATTGGCCCACATGTTTAGTGGTTATGTTTTCTTTTCTTTTTGGGGAATCACTTTTTTTTTTTTTTGTGAGATGGAGTCTCCCTCTGTCACCCAGGCTGGAGTGCCGTGGCGCGATCTTGCTCACTGCAAGCTCCGCCTCCCGGGTTCACGCCATTCTCCTGCCTCAGCCTCCTGAGTAGTAGCTGGGACTACAGGCGCCCGCCACCGCGCCTGGCTAAGTTTTTGTATTTTTAGTAGAGACGGGGTTTCACCATGGTCTCGATCTCCTGACCTCGTGATCCACCCGCCTCAGCCTCCCAAAGTGCCGGGATTACAGGCGTGAGCCACCGCACCCGGCCGGAATCACTTTTTAAAATTTTTGATTTTACAATAGTTTTAGGTTTACAGAAAAATTGTGAATATAATACAGAAAGTTCTCATATGCCCCACACTCAGTTTCCCCTATTATTAACATATTAGCATGGTACATTTGTCACAATGAATGAACTAATATTGATATTACTAATTAAAGTTCAAACTTTATTCTGATTCCCGTAGTTTTTCCCTAAGGTCCTTTCTCTATTCCAGGGTCCCATCCAGGATACCACATTACATTTAGTTGTCATGTCCCCTTAGGCTCTGCCTGCCTGTGACAGTTTCTCATATGTGTTCTTTGTTTTTGGTGACCCTTGACAGTATTGAAGGGTACTAGCCATGTCTTTTGTAGAATGTCCTGCAGTTGGAACTTGTCTGATATTTTCCCCATGATTAGACTGGAGTTACATGTTCTTTGAGAGGAAGACCACAGAGGTAAAATGCCATTCTCATGACATTATATCAAGGGTATATACTTAATAATGTTGATGATAGTCTTAATCACTTGGTTAAGATAGTGTTTGTCAGATTTATCCATTATAAAGTTACACATTTCCCCCCTCCCCTCCCCATGTTGTACTGCTTGGAAGGAAGTTGCTATGAGCAAAGATTGAGGAATGGGGAGTTAGGTTCCACCTCCTTGAGGACAGAGTATCAGCAAAATTATTTGGAATTTTTCACACAGGAGATTTATGTATTCCTCATTTGTTTTATTCAGTCATTTATTATTATTATTATTATTTGAGACAGTTTCACTCTTGTTGCCCAGGCTGGAGTGCAATGGCGTGATCTCAGCTCACTGCAACCCCCACCTCCCGGGTTCAAGTGATTCTCCTGTCTCATCCTCCTGAGTAGCTGAGATTATAGGCATGAGCTGAGATTACAGGCATGCGCCACCACACCTGGCTAATTTTTATATTTTCAGTAGAGGCGGAGTTTCGCCATGTCGGCCATGCTGGTCTCGAACTCCTGACCTCAAGTGATCCACACGTCTCAGCCTCCCAAAGTGTTGGAATTACAGGCGTGAGCCACCGCACCCAGCCCAGTCATTTATTTATATCAATATGGATTCATTGATATTTATTTTATACTCTGAGTTATAATACAACTTTTTTTATTTTGTTGCTCAAACTGTTCCAGCTTGGCCATTGAGAGCTCTTTTGGCAGGCTCTTCTGTGTGCCTTGGATATAGCCTCATCGTTTTAAATTTTTATTCTCATCATTGTTTTTAATTTTTTTTTTTTTTTTTGAGTACTTCCTTACTCCCTGGAACTACAGGATGCTTCAGGCTCATCTTGTATCTGTTCTGGCTCAGCCCAAGAATTGGCCATTTCTCCAAGAACTCCTGGTTCCTTTTGTTGGAGAATAGTATTAGAAATCAAAATCTGAGCACTAGGTGTGCTCAGTGTTACTTGGTGTCTTTGCTTCTAGGCTCTCTCAGCTGACAGAGCAAGGAATTATATATGTATATATCTATATATCCATATACATAGATATAATATACGCTAACTCATATATGCATATATATCTATACATATTTCTGCATATAACCATGTGTATCTCTATTAAGCTCAATATGGGTTCATACTGATGTCTCCAACTTTAATCCATTACCACATGGATTATTCTGGCCTCCTCCCCTTTCTGAACTGTAAACTCCCATTCTAACAGTAAGAAACTTTGCTGTCACCACTTGCCGTTCGTTTACCTAATTGTTCAGTTTCAGTATACATGTATAATAGTATCAGAATTGTTAACCAGTGTTCCCATGGGAAACAGCTTTGTCATGAGCATAGAATGCTTTTGTGCAGTTCTTCTGCCTTTAGTCTTACAGATTCTACTCTTTTCCAAAGTTACTTAGACCAACACCATTCCCCCCACCTTGTTTTTTTATTTGTTTGTTATTGAGACAGGGTCTCACTCTGTCACCCAGGCTGGAGTGCAGTGGCACAATCTCAGCTCACTGCAGCCTCTGTGTCCTGTGTTCAAGCAATTCTCGTGCTTCAGCCACTGGAATAGCTGGGATTACAGGTGTACACCACCATGCCCAGCTCATTTTTGTATTTTTAATAGAGACAGGTTTTTGCCATGATGGCCAGGCTGGTCTTGAACTCCTGGCCTCAAGCTGTCCTTCCGCCCCGGCCTCCCAAAGTACTGGGATGACAAGTGTGAGCCACTGCACATGGCCTTATTTTGTTTTTAATCTTAAATTTTCCCTTATATTTTTCTTAGGAAATGAGGTGGAGACTGTATCATGACTCCTGAAATAAAAATTGCCATCATAAAGTAGGAGTCCTATAGACAGCAAACTGGAGAAAAAGATACTAAAATTGGTTTCTAGTTAAAACCAGTCTGAATTCACATTAAACTTTCCCTTTGAAGCAAGTTGGAAGTACAAACTCAGTGGAGTACAGTGGGTCTGGCAGCCATTTTAGTGCTATGAGGTGGTGATTCAGCTGCACTTTTCTTTATTCTGAGGAAGGAAGGGGAAGTTTTCTCAGCATTGCTCTTTTTCCTACCAACACTAACAATGAAAGTGAATTAACCTGTTCTATTAATAATCTTAGAAGTATAGTAAAGAAACTCCGCTTTTAAACACGTTTCTCTTAATCTAGTAAATTTCCTGCATGTTACACCTGCTCTGTCCAATTTGGTAGCAGTTAGCCAAATGTGATTATTTTAATTTGAAGTAATTAAAATGAAATAAATTTTCAGTTCCTTGGTCACTCTAGCCACATTTCAGGTGCTCACCGAATTGGACAGTGCAGATATAGAAAATTTCCATTGTTGCAGAAAGTTCTGTTGGACAGTGCTATGTTAGACAATGGAACCAAAAGACTGTGTGTTAGAAACTGAGTTCGCTAAAATAGTCTTTCACCATCTTGAATGTATAGTCTAAATAATATTAATAGTAAAATGAAATGATCCTTAACCTATTAATAATTTTAGGTTGCTATTTTCTTGGGAAGAGCTGCCAATATTTACCCCTTGTCCCTCTTACTTAATTTAGGTAGAAGAAGTAAGATTGGATCAAATTTTCAACATATGATGATGTTTGCTGGTAAGTTATAACTTTCTTCTCTTGCCCACCTCAAGCGACCATTCACAATGCGTATGCCAGCTTGATGTAACACTGAGATGTTATGCTGGTCATATAATACTCCTTTATTTTTATATTATTTATTTATTTAGAGACACTGTTTCACTCTGTCACCCAGGCTATAGTGCAGTGGCACCATCTTGGCTCACTGCAACCTCTGCGTCCCAGGTTCAAGCAATTCTCGTGCCTTAGCCTCCCGAGTAGCTGGGATTACAGGCGTGCAGCAATATGCCTGGCTAATTTTTGTATTTTTAGTAGAGATGGGGTTTCACCATGTTGGCCAGGCTGGTCACGAACTCCTGACCTCAAGTAATCCACCCACCTTGGCCTTTCAAAGTGCTAGGATTATAGGCATGAGCCACCGTGCCTGACCTATAATACTCCTTTAAACATTGAAGTTGCATCCTTGAATAGAAAATATATATATGTATATATTTTATATATATGTATATACATATATTTTATGGGACAATATAATATGTATATACACACACACACACACACACACACATATATATATATATATATATTTTTTTTTTTTGTCCCATTCCCTTCTGTGGGAATTTTTCATATTCTGGTTCCAAATCCTTGGTTTAGAATTATGTCATAGAAAGTGAGAAAGATAAAGATGAAGTCATTTTCAAACAAAAACCTGGAGGTGAATGTTTATAGCAGTTCTTTTCATAATTGCCAAAACCTGGAAACAACCCACTTGTCTGTCTCTCAATGCACAAATAGCTAATCAAACTGTGATACATCCATGCTATGGAATACTACTGTGCACTAAAAAGAACAAACAATTTACCCATACAGCATGGATGAATCTCAGAGGCATTATGCTAAGTGCAAGAAGCCAGTCTTGAAAGGTTATCTGCTGTGTGATTCCCTTTACATGACATTCGCAAAAAGACAAAGTCATAGCGATGGGGAATGCATCAGTGGTTGCCAGGGGTTTGATGGAGTGACAAGAGGTTAGACTAAAAAAGGGTAACACAAAGAAATTTCACTGGGGGAAGGATGTTTAAACCATTCTGTGTCTTGATTATAGTAGTAGTCACACACACCTCTATTAATTTGCCAAAACTCGTGTGGCTATGGACCAAAAAGAGTGAATTTTACTGTTTGTAAATAAAAAATGAATTTTAAAAAATTATTAAAACATCAGTACATGTCAGTAACATATACAAATTCTATTTCTATTTGTACTTTTTTTTTTTTTTTTTTTTTTCCGAGATAGAGTCTTGCTCTGTCACCCAGGTGGAGTGCAGTGGTACAATCTTGGCTCACTGTAACTTCTGCCTCCCTGGTTCAAGCAATTCTGCCTCAGCCTCCCGAGTAGCTGGGATTACAGGCGTGTGCCACCATGCCCGGCTGATTTTTGTATTTTTGGTAGAGATGGGGTTTCAGCATGTTGACCAGGCTGGTCTCAAACTCCTGACCTCAGGTGATCTGCCCACCTTGGCCTCCCAAAGTGCTGATTACAGGTGTGAGCCACCTTGCGCAGCCTATACATATTTAAGTATGTTAATATTTACTGCATATTTGTTCACATGCTTCTAAGTTTTTAGAATGCACTTTATTGCTCTGAATTTATGAAGCTTGCATTGGTAATGAGTTATTGAAGAAATACCTTTTCTGTTCCCCTGTAGGCCTTCGTGGTGCAATGGCATTTGCCTTGGCCATTCGAGATACTGCCACTTATGCACGGCAAATGATGTTCAGCACCACGCTTCTGATTGTGTTTTTTACCGTGTGGGTATTTGGAGGTGGCACCACTGCAATGCTGTCATGCTTGCATATCAGGCAAGTACTAACTGGAGACCTAATTTTAAGATTAAATTTTAATTTGGTTTATTTTTCTGCCCATTTTCAATTTTTAAGCTTTGGTGAATCTGTAATGTTTAATTTTTTCCTTTTAAAAAATATGTAGTATGTAGTACAGAAAAAGGAAAATATATACGCAAAAGAAAAATTCATTGTTAACACTTTGAGGGATATCTTTCCAGACCTTTTGCTATATATGATATGTATTTTTGACAAAAAGGGGCAATACTAAAGGTACTCTTGTAGCCTGATTTTTGAATGTAAAATAGCATGGACATTTACATTGTAAATATGTTTACACCATTGTTTTAATGGCTGCATATATCCTGATTTATTTACTCAAATCCCTGTTGTTGGGCTTTTGTATTGTTTCTAGGATTTTGCTATTACCATTACAATTTGAGGATTTTGCTATTACTATTACCATTAACAGTGTGAACATTCTTAAATGTATACACCACTGTGTACTTGTTTGATTCTTTGCATGTCTAGAAATGAAATTGCTTGCTCAAAAGGATATGTATATATTTAAGGCTTTTGATCAGTATCACCAGGTCAGATAAAAAATTTGCCTTCTACCTGCAATGTATGAGACAGTGCAGTTTACCCCAACCCTAATCACTACTAGATATTATCATTTTTCTCATCAGCACTGTTTTTAACCTAACAATCCAAAGCCAAGATCGTGAGGTCTTAGTCTTGAATGTGTACCAGTTAATGTATTCAATTTGAAAGCTCCCTTGTATCTCAAGAGTTCTGCATTTGTTTCCATGGATACAGCAGCCTATGCTGCTAAAGCCTTTGTAGATTTTAGTTCTGTGTTTGGCTGAAACTTCATAGACATTAAGAGCGACCAAGCTTCCAGAATACATAGGGCTCATTAGAGAAAACAGTGTTTCACACTTTATAGATCCTGTCCTCCATTTTTTAAATTCTATTATGCCTTTTTAAAAACATTCTAAAAACCAGCCAGCCCTAAATCACACTTTGAATGTTGTTGTTATTGTCTTAATTTCTCTTTACTATTCAAATCCCTTATAATTTCTGTGCTTTTATTGTGCATAGTACAAAATACACAATATTCTTATAACCTTAATTACTACTTTAGGGAGGACCTGGCATTTATTGAACACTTACTATGTGCTGGGCATTGTGTTAAGTACATTTTACATATTTATCCAAACGTGATAACTCCATTTCACAAGTGATGAAATAGAGGCTTAGAAAGGTTCTGAGTTGTTCAGGGTCATCTGGATAATTAAATGGCAGGCAGAGGAGCCTCCAGTCTTTCTTAATTTCTTTTAGAAATTAATTTCATCAAACAATGGGCATGGTACATTTTGAAAGGACACAGTTCCTTTCTTTTCTCAAGAGCTTGTAGATGAAGACTTTCCCTCATTTTCCTAAGGATAACAAAATTAAATGTAAGAACAAACCAAACAAAATATCTATGCTTACCATCTTCCCAAAAAGAAAAGACAAAAAAAAAAAAATACCTACTCACACAAAATGTAATCTACATCACTAGCTGTCAAAGCTCTTTGGCAGCATAGTGCCTGTCCTGTAACAGTTTGTCACTTAATTATAATATTGTCTTATAGTCTTAGGTTACTTCTTATTGTTTTCTTGTTTTATTGGTATTATTCTTGGCCTGTTTGTGAACAGGGGCTGTATTTTAAGCTTCTCTTTCCTCCCCCCAAATTTGTCTAGTACAGTTTTAAGGGCACTGCTAAGTCCTGAAAGTTTAAGATTCATGCAGACTTAGACTTGGCTTTGACTTCTTGCCCCTTCACTGACAAATTCTGTGATCTTAGGCAAGTTCTTTAACCTTTTAAAGCCTCAGTTTCCTCATCTGTAACATGTATGTTATAGTACCTACCTCCTTGGGTTGTTGTAAGGATTCAGTGAGCTAGTATCTGTAAAGTTCTTAGCACAGCATTTCAAATATACCTTTTATTCATTCATTTGATAAACATTTACAGAACACCAGCCATGTGCCGGGCACTGTAGGTTACAACTCAGTGGTTTTTTTTTTTTTTTTTGGAGACAGAGTCTTGCTCTGTTGCTCAGGCTGGAGTGCAGTGGTGCAATCTTGGCTCATTGCAACCTCCACTTCCCAGGTTCAAGCAGTTCTCCTCCCTCAGTCTCCTAAGTAGCTGGGACTACATGCATGCACCACCACGCCTGGTTAATTTTTGTATTTTTAGTAGAGATGGGATTTCACCATGTTGGCCAGGCTGGTCTCAAACTCCTGACCTCAAGTGATTTGCCTGCCTCAGTGTCGGGATTACAGGTATGAGCCACCTCGCCCAGCCTCAGTGCTTCTTAAGGATACTTTTGCCCCCCTCCCCGCAAGGGACATTTGGCACTTTATGGAGACATTTTTGGTTGTCACAACTGGAAGAGGGAGCTGCTGCTGGCATCTAGTGAGTAGAGGCCAAGGATGCTGCTTAACATGCTACAATGCATAGGACAGGCTCCTCACCAACCCTCACCACCTGCCAACAGAGAATTATCTAGGCCAGAATATCAGTAATGCTAGGGTTAAGAAATCCTGCTCTAGAGAAGCACAGTGATCATAATAAGATAGAGAAGGTTCCTAGACTCATAACATCTAAACTTTAGTGAGAGAAGACAGACAATAAACTAGTAACACATAAATGAACCTGACAACTGTAGATGATATTAAATGCTATGATGGGAATCGGGCAAGGTACTGTGATAGTGACTGGGGATGGGTATGTATTTTATACAGGGAGGCCAGGGACGGTTTCTCTAAGAGGTTACGTTTGAGTTCAGTCTTACCTGCGTGACTAGATGTTGCCAGTTAAACAGTTATCAGGAAGAAGAGCAGTCTAGGCAGAGGGAAGAGCAAGTTACAGAAGTCGTGAGGCAGGGGCAAACTTGGCCTGTTGAATGAACAGGAAAAAAGCTCTCATGGCTGGAGTATAGTGACTGAAGGGTAGGTAGGAAGTGAGGTTGGCAAGATCCTATGGAAGCAGAGGTCTGCCAACTTTTACTGTCAAGGGCCAGAGAGTAAATATGTCAGGCTTTAGAGGCCATACAGTCTGTCTCAGCTACTCAACTATAGTGTAAAAGCAGCCCTAGACAATACGTAAATCAATTGGCATGGTTGTATCCCAGTAAAACTTTATTATTTACAAAACAGAAGAGGCACTGGTGTGGCCCGTAGGCTGTAGTTTGTGGACCCCTAATACAAAGTTTTGTGGAACATGGTAAGGGATTTGGATTTTAAAATACAATTGGAAATCCTGGAGGATTTTAAAGCAAGGGAGTGACATGAAGTCATTTACAGTGTAAAAGGTTCACTATAGCTGTCATGTGGACAGTGGATCCTCAGTAAATTTGAAACAGCCAGCTATTCCCATGTCCTTTCGCATAGTTTGTGACAGTCACATTTGGCTCTCTATCATTTACTACACATCCTTTGCACTTCTGTGTCTCTGAGCCTTTGCTCATACTGTTCCCTCTGCCTGGAATGCTCTTTCGCTGTTAGTAAATGACACAGCTCAAGTGCCACCTCCTTTTCCCCCTGTTCTTTTCCCTCAGAACCACTCTTCTGTTGGTGCAACATTGGGCCTCTCCCATTGTAGAACTTACTTTATTCAGTCTTGTAATAATATTGTTATAAGAGCTACCACTTAGTGTTAATGTTTCAGATACTCTTTTAAAACCTTTTCATACATTTTTTCATTAAATCCTTGCAGCAACTCTGTGTGGTGGATATTAGCCTCATTTTCCAGGTGATAAAGTGATGATTTATAGGACTGTATCACTTGGCTGAGTTCACACAGCTAGAAAGCAGCCAAGTCCAGATTTGAAGCCAGAGCTCCCTGATAGAAGCCCTTAGGGATTATGCCCTAGTTGTGTCGGTTTCCCCCACTAGTCTGTGAGTTCCTTGATGGCAGGGGCCATGTTTAATTCATTTCTATGCCCTGTGCCTAGTACAGTGCCTGGCAAATAATAAGTGCTCTATAAATGTTTATTACATTGACTTAGCTTCTGATAATGTACCCTCTGAGTATTGCAAGTGTGCTATCTTCAAGACCACTAGATGTCACTCGAGATGCATAAATGTGGTTAGAGTCTAACGTGACTGAGAAGATGTTAAACAGCTCCTGGCCATTTTAACAAAGGAAAAATGAGCCATTCTTTGAATTATGAATCTGGTCATAGCGATCTGTTTTCAAGTCCTTGACCATGATTCCCTTGCTTTCCAGATGCAGCCTTGCATCATTTTCTCCCTTCAGTGTTATTTGTGTTCTGGGATGCTACTGCTACAGCTTCTAGTACTGCATTTTTTTTCTGTGTTGTCTGTAGTAGTTAATTTAATCAATAAACATTTGAGCACCTATTGTGTGTCAGGTACTGTGCTAGACTCTGGGCATACAGAGATGAATTGAGACATGGCCTTTACCCTCAAGGAGCTCACAGTCTTTTTGGGGAGACTGACAGGTAAATAACTATACTCTACTGTGCTAAGTATCATAACAAAGGACTGTAGAAAGTGCTGCAGATGCACAGAGGAAAAAATGATTCTGCTTGAAGGGGTCATAGAAAGGTTACTTTGGAACTTGAAAAACACGTTAAAAATGAGGGAAAGCACATTGCAGCTGGAGAGAACAGCATGAGCAATGGCATGGGAGGCTCAGGAGAGGACGGATTTGGGGAGAGGAGCAGGCAGGTATGGCTAGAATGGGGCATGTAGAAGAGAATGATGGAAAATGAGGATGGAAAAGTAGATTGGAGTGGGGTGAGGATGCTAGTTTGTAGAGCGTCTTGAATGCCCCACAAAGGACTTCAGACTTGACCCTCTGGGTTGTAAGCCACTCTCAGAGTCCTTTGTCAAGGGAGTAACACAGCAAGCTCTATGCTGGCGACAGCTAACTCTCAGGGAGAGCCTGGCAGCTGAAAAAGCTTCCATGACAGAGCCCATGAGCCTCAGGATGAGGGCTGCCCTTGAGCAGTTGGGATGGACAGGAGAGAAGACTTGAGAGAGCATTTAGAGGAGGAGTGAACAGAGTTGGTGAGTGCCCGTGTTTAGGGAATAGAGAGAAGCTAGAGAACTTTGTAATGAAGCTTTTCCCTGGGATACAGAAAGCAGGAATTTTAACCAGATAAAAAAAGAATTATGAAGAAGCAAGGCTAATGTCTATCCATTAGCCTATGAAAAACCTGTAATTGGACCCTCTCTTCAGTCATCGAAACAGAATGTTGCCATGAGAGCTGCGAGGTGAATTGCACTGTGCCAGCCTTGTTTTTGGAGCTACCCAGTAATTCTTATTTAGCAACTGGGGCAGTGCTGCTCTCTCTGATTCTGCTTCGAATGGACCTATATTCAGAGAAGAAAATGCTATTTTTTTCTGAAACTGGTAAGTAAGATTGCAGGAAGAGAATCATGGGTACACCCTGCTTGCCTTAGAATCCAAGCTGTTGCTAAGGAAAGTGGCAGGAGCCAAAAATCTGCATCAACAGCCATAGAGAAGCAAGAAAACATTAACCATTCCATAGCAGCTTCTGTGTTGAGAAAAGTGGTTGCCTGACAATGTACATGTGTGAGTAGACCATTTTTTGGCTTCCAAATCTCATTTGCTCTTTGTGTTTCTCCTTTAGGGTTGGTGTTGATTCAGACCAAGAACACTTGGTAAATATGCGTTTTTGTTGTTCCTGGCATTTCTATCAAATGTGCAGTCATTTGGAAAGAAAACAACCTACTGTAAACTTCATCCTTCTATTTAGATCCTGTCCTCTTTGCCTCAGCTTTTAACTGACATCATTCCTGGCTTTTCTCACTGCTCCATAGAGACAAAACCAAGTTTGCCACAGTGCCATAGTGTGTGGTTATCAAGGGCGACAGCTTTCATGTCTCTGGGCCATCCTGCCTGGGCTTTTGCCCCAGAGGAGAGCAGTCTCTTAAGGACTTCTGGGTTTTCGAGTGACTCCTCTGGCACGGGGAGGCTTTTTCCACTTTTGTTTGCGCATGAAGCCTTGTCTCTGATGTAAGCCCCACTCCAGCTGCTCTTCCTGTGTAACTTTCAAATTAGATGACCAGCAGCTGCCCTAGAGAACTGCCTAGAAGCTTTTGAGTCTTCAACCAGTCTTCCCTGCCTGCTCAGGGGAATGCACTTTCTTACCTTGCCCCTCAGCCTTGGCCACGTTTCCTTGCTTCCTTCCTTCTGTTGTGTCAGTTTCTCAGTTGTTGCTATGAACTTGAGCCCGTTGGACTGAATGCATTGTAACTCGCTGCCCTCTCTAGACTGACCACCCTTGTCTGGTATTTTCCATCTGTTTTTCAATCGCTTCTGAGCACCATTGAATATATGCCTCCATATAGACATTAGATGAGAAATCACAGAAATTAGATTTTTGAACATGGAAAGCATCTCTTTCAAAACACAGTTTTTTTCTTGTCTGAAACAAACCCCAGTCAGTATATTTGTCTTCAGGGTGAGGTTAAAAAAAACATTTGTCAGATTCATTTCCTAAATGCTAATTTTGTTAGCTGTTGAGTGATGAGTGTGAATGCATGTATGAGATATAGTAAGTACTTGCCTCTTGTGATCAGATCCTTAAAGTAGAATTCCATGGGCTTGACATACTTGTAAAAACCAAGCTGGATAAATTCCCATGATGCCAGGCTCCTGGGGTAATGTCCAAGGAGTAATAACTCCTCAGTGCCTTCTCCCTGTGTCAAAACAAGAATAAAGTTAATCATGCCGTTCAAAAGACAAATGCTCGATCGCTCTCTGTACAAGTCTCCACCAGCTGTGTCACCTCTGTAACCACAGAGGAGAAATGGAAAAGGAGTGACAGGGAGAGAGCCAGGTAGGTGAGTGCCAGTCATGACATACAGAACAAAGAACTGTTTTTTTTCCCTTACCTTCAAAACTCTACGGCTGGGCCTGGCATGGTGGCTCATGCCTGTAATCCCAGCACATTGGGAGGCCAAGGTGGGTGAATCACCTGAGGTCAGGAGTTTGAGACCAGCAGGGCCAACATGGCGAGTCAGGAGTTTGAGACCAGCCTGGCCAACATGGCGAAACCCTGTCTCTGCTAAAAATACAGAAATTAGCTGGGCGTGGTGGTGGGTGCTACTCAGGAAACTGAGGCAGGAGAATCACTTCAACCCGGGAGGTGGAGGTTACAGTGAGCTGAGATCGTGCCACTGTACTCCAACCTGGGCAACAGTGCGAGAGACTGTCTCGAAAAACAAAAACAAAATTAAAAGAAAACAAAAACCCTGTGGCTGTCTTGGTTATATTGTTTCTTTAATATTTTGAATGTCCACCAGAAAGCGCAGAGGAACATTATACTAAGTGTGGAGTGTGTGGGGGTGGGATGTATAGGTGTTCATGTGGTGAGGGATGGTGAAATGTTGCTTTTCAAGAGGTGGAGGCACACAAAGATAATTCTAATGATGTGAAAGGAATTGCAGGTGTTCTTCAGCTTTTGTAAGCCCATACAGTATTTCCAAACATTTTTGTGTTGTGTATAAGTTGATATATGACACATGACACGTTGAGGGAGAGAGAAATTTATTTTGAGCATTAGGAAGGACAGGAAGAAACCAAAACCCAGAATCTAAACTCTATGCTTGCTTGCTTGCTTGCTTATTTGTTTATTTACTTACTGAGATGAAGTTTCACTCTGTCGGCCATGCTAGAGTGCAGTGGCACGATCTCAGCTTACTGCAACCTCCACCTCCCGGATTCAGGCAATTCTCTTGCCTCACCCTTCCAGGTAGCTGAGACTATAGGTGCCTGCCACCATGCCTGGCTCATTTTTTTGGTGTGTTTTTCGTAGAGATGGGGTTTTGCCATGTTGGTCAGGCTGGACTCGAACTCCTGACCTCAAGCGATACACCTGCCTCGGCTTCCCAAAGTGTTGGGATTACAGGCATGAGCCACTGTGTCTGGCCTAAATTATGTGCTTTTAGAAAAGAAGATTATGGAACCATAGAACATGAGCACTGGAAAGGACCTTCAGGATTCTCTAAACCTCATCATGTTTTTATACATAAAGAAATCCGAGCCCAGAGAGAGAAAGGGACTTCCTTAAACTACTTAATGTCAATAAGCTGGGACTGGAAGCAGATTGCCTAACTGCCCAACTGCTGACTGCACCACATTACAAATAAAGACACAGTTTATATTTTTGGAAACTTTTAGGAGAGGCCTACTTGCTGTGTTAGTTTCTCCTCCTGGCTGGTCAGGCTTACCATGGAATTTCAGTACTTGTTTTTATTTTGCTAATGTTTCAAGAACATAGTAGCAACTTTGAAGTTGCTAGTTACTTTCCAGATCCATGACAACTCCCAAATATAGGGATGTTGATGTGATGTTTTCTAAGGTGCTATTACTTTGAGAGTTAAATCTTTCAGGTTCAGTACATGAATTATTCCACATTGATTTTTTTTTTCTTTTTTTCTTTTTTTTTGAGATGGAGTCTTGCTCTGTCACCCAGACTGGAGTGCGGTGGCACAATCTCAGCTCACTGCAACCTCCACCTCCTGGGTTCAAGTGAACCTCCTGCCTCAGCCTCCTGAGTAGCTGGGATTACAGGTGCGCCCCACCATCCCCAGCTAGTTTTTGTGTTTTTAGTAGAGACGGGGTTTCACCATATTGGTCAGGCTGGTCTCGAACTCCTGATCTCATGATCTGCCCGCCTCGACCTCCCAAAGTGCTGGGATTACAGGCGTACCCCACCACACCCGGCTAATTTTTGTATTTTTAGTAGAGATGGGGTTTCACCATGTTGGTCAGGCTGGTCTCAAACTCCTGATCTCGTGATCTGCCCGCCTTAGCCTCCCAAAGTGCTGGGATTACAGGCATGAGCCACCGCGCCCGGCCCCCACATGGATTTTTTTAAGTGAGAGTAGATTCGTAAATTAGCAAGCAGCCTGAGTAATGGAGGTGTTCAGAAAAACATTTCAATTTTTTATTCCAAAGCTTCAATATTCAAGCTATTACATTTCTAATATTACCCTTGTTGCAGTGTCTTATAGCATAGCAGGCTCTATTTCTGATTCTCCAAAGGAATGGCTCTAAATAAATGTTCATATGTTTGTATAGATATTGATTTATGTATTATCTATCTGCAGGGTATTCCTGAAAATGAAAGGAGAACTACCAAAGCAGAGAGTGCTTGGCTTTTCCGGATGTGGTACAACTTTGATCATAAGTATCCTTAATTGAGAAAAAAAAAAAAAAAAAAAAAAGGATAGTGTGGACATAGATAATTACAGCTTAATGGAACAAGTGTTTTGACTGTTCTCTTCCTGGAGCAGAATATAAAACCTACCTTTCATCTTTCCTTTCCCCATCAGTGCTGTGGAAAAGGAAACCCACACAGATAGAGTCCTCTGCAAACCCATGAAACCATACGGACTGGTTATTTCAGAAGCTGGCTGTGTAAAGGGAACCAAAGCCCAAATGACATACTTTCTTTGATATATAGGTTTATTTATTGAGCAAACTTTAATATTTATTGTCCTTTAGCTAATTTAGTGAATCCCACGGAAGGTATTTCTTGGTTCTTGTCAGCGTACTTGGCAGGGTAAGAGAGGAAAGGCTTAGGGAAAAGCATGAGAATGAAATCAAAATGCGATAATGTTCGATACTGCGCTGTTCAGCAATACACTTTTTTTCCCCTGACCTTTCCAAAGACTAGGAGATTATCTCTATTCAGCATGCCATAGATAGCTAATGTTTTTGTTTGCCAGATTTCCTTCTTGCCCTGTTGTAAGTCTGTTTCATAGCTGGTAGTGTTGATATTCTATAACCTCTTTAAATCAGGGGTCCCCAACTCCCAGGCCACGGAGCAGTACTGATCCACACAGCAGGAGGTGAGCAATGGGCCAGTGAACATTACCGCCTGAGCTCCGCCTCCTGTCAGATTGGCAGCATTAGATTCTCACAGGAGCCCAAACCCTATTGTGAACTGCACATGCGAGGGATCTGGGTTACATACTCCTTATGAGAATCTAATGTCTGATGATGTGAGGTGGAACAGTTTTATCCCAAAACTGTTTGGTCCCCAGCCCCATCCATGGAAAAATTGTCTTCCACAAAACCGGTCCCTGGTGCCAAAAGGATTGGGGACCACTGCTTTAAATCATGCTTTTTAAACATTTTATCATTATTAAAATTAATTTCTTATTTGAAAATTCACCTAGCAAAAAGAGCCATGGAGTTCTTTCAGGCTCTGATTTATCTGATTCAAAACTTGGTTTATGTTCTACTGGAGCAAATTGGAGACAACCGTGTAAGAAATATGTCCTTGCTTTCAACTTTCTGATGAAAGCCTTGTATATTTAAGAAAAATCACTTGACGCTTAATGATTAGAAGCTACTACTTACCATGTTCTTTTTGGTAATTTTTGCATTCACTGTTTGCAAGTACTTCAAAATTAAATTATTGTATGGAAACAAGAATGCAAGCTTATCTGGGGTATTAAGACTCCCATTAGAGAAAGAGAGCCTGGCTCTTAAAATTTTTTAAAGATTATGTCATTACTTTTGGCTCCATTGTCAGGGTTTTGGATATAAGCCACTCCCATATCTCTTGGGACTTTTTCATCCCTCTAATTTAGCAGTAATTTTTTAGTGAGTTTTCTGCATAAAATGTTTTGTATATTTTCTGCATAATATATAAAACAATTCAATGATCCTAGAGAGTAGAATAATAGCTTATTCTTCTGTATATTTTATAGAAGTAAACACCAAGGCTTGTTTGACTCAGTACCGCCCTATTAAATCCTACTCAGTGAAGACTTGATCATTTTAATACCTAGCACCCTGATATAATTAAATATTCATTATTTTAGATTTCAGTTTATTTGTGTAGGCAAATGATTTGTTATAATTGAGATATAACTTGAATACAAGAAAGTACATGAATCTTAAGTGTACAGCTTAATGAATTTCAACCTGTGTCAACAACTGTGTGCCTTCATCCATATAAAGATATAAATGAACATTCTCTATCCTCCTCCACAAAGGGGTGACCATGATTCTGACTTTCATCAACACAGGTTAGTTTTACCTGATTTTGATCTTTATATATATGGATTCGTATATTAGGTATTCGTTTCTGTCTTGCTGCTTTCACTCGACATCTGTGTAATTTATCCATATTGTTTCATGTAACAGCAATTCATTCTTTTTTTATTGCTGTAGTAGGGTAGAGCTCTAGTAGGAATATACTACAGGATTTTTGTTTTTAACCAGCCTACTGTTAATAAATATTTGAGTTGTTTCTAGCTTTTGGCTATTATGAAAACCTGCATGAATATATATCTTTTGGTGGACATAAGCACTCATTTCTCTTGGGTATATACCAAGGAGTGCAAGGAGTGGAATTCAGGACAAGTATATGTTTAAAGTTTTGTTTGTTTGTTTTGTTTTGTTTTGGAAGTAGTGTCTGGCTCTGTCACCCAGGCTGGAATGCAGTGGCACAATCTTGGCTCACTGCAACCTCTGCCTCCCAGGCTCAAGTGATCCTCTAAACTCAGCCTCCTGGGTAGCTGGGACTCCTGGTGCATGTCATCACGCCCAGCTATTTTTTTTTTTTTTTTAATGTAGAGACAGGATTTCACCATGTTGCCCAGCCTGGCCTTGAACTCCGGGACTCAAGCGATCCACCCACCTTGGCCTCCCAAAGTGCTGGAATTATGGGAGTGAGCCACTTGCCCGGCCTGTTTAGCTTTAAAACAGACATTGCCAACCAGTTTTCCAGAGTGATTACAACCAGTTTAATTGGTTTTAACCAACTTGGTGACTTTATGATTATTTCCATCAGCAAAGTAAGGGAGTTTTATTTTTCAGTCTTTTAAATTTTAGCCATTTTGATGAGTGTGTAGTGATACCTCATATGGTTTAATTTGCATTTCTCTGATGACCAGTGAGGCTGAGCTCCTTTTCTTGTGTTTTGACCATTTAGATATCCTCTTTCGTGAAGTCTAAGTCTTTCGTCCATTGTTTAACTGAGTTGTTTTTTTCTCTCACTGATTTATAGTTTCTCTATATTCCTGAATTGGGATTTTTTGTTGTTGTTGTTGATTATTATATTTTCTCTTGGTAGCTTGCCTTTTCATTTTCTTAATCCTGCATTTAAGGAGTAGAAGTTCTTCAATTTAATGAAGTCTATTATATTTTGTTTATTTTTAGGATCAGTTCCCACTCTCACCCAGGCTGGAGTGGAGTGGTGCAATCATAGTTCACTGTAGCCCCAACCTCCTGGGCTCAGGTGATCCTCTTGCCTCAGCCTCCTGAGTAGCTACGACTACAGGTGCATGCTACCACACCCAGCTAGTTTGAAAAATTTTTTTATAGAGACAGGGTCTCACTTTGTTGCCCAGGCTAGAAGTCCATTTTATTCACCTTTTATGGTTAGAGTTTTCTGTGTCTTAAGAAATCTTCCATATCCCAAGGTCATGAAGATATTTTCCTGTTTTCTTCTAGAAGTATGATTGCTTTAACTATCACATGTAAGTCTTTGATCCATCACAAATTCATTTTTGTGCATGATGAGAGATAGTGGGTCAAGATCTACTTTTTTCCATATGCATATCCAGTCGATGCAGCACCGTTTATTGAAAAATACCATCCTTACCCCACTGAATTGCAATACAACAAAGATTTGTTGAATAAGTGGGGATAAGTTTCTGGACTCTCTTTTTTATCCTGTTTCTCTATTTTTATATCAATACCACATTCTTTTAATTACTGTACTTTATAATAAGTCTTACTATCCAGTAGAGTAATTAAAATCTGGCTTTTTTCTTCTCCAGTATTGCCTTGGCTATTTTGGGTGCTTTGTGTTTTCCTTTAAATTTTAGAAACAGCTTGTCAAGTTACACACGTGCACACACGTACACACACACACACACAAAACTGCTGGCAAGTTTATTGGGTTTGTATTGAATCCATAAATGAATTTGTAGAGAAATGATATCATAACAATATTCAGACTCCATATCATAAACAGCATATTGCTCCATTCATTTAGGTCTTTTAAAATTTCTCTCATTAATGATTTGTACTTTTCAGTGCACAGCTTTTGTACATCTTTCATTAGATTTGTCCCTAAGTATTTGAAGTATTTGATCCTATTGCAAATGGTATTTATTCTATTTTATACTTGTTTGATGTAAATATATAGATTTAAATATATATATATATATTTTGTTTGTTTGTTTGTTTTGTTTTGAGACGGAGTCTCGCTCTGTCACCCAGATTGGAGTGCAGTGGCGCGATCTCGGCTCACTGCAACCTCTGCCTCCCAGGTTCAAGTGATTCTCCTGCCTCAGCCTCCCAAGTAGCTGGGACTACAGGCGCCTACCACCACGCCCAGCTAGGTTTTTGTATTTTTAATAGAGGCGGGGTTTCACCATGTTAGCCAGGATGGTCTCAATCTCCTGACCTCGTGATCTGCCCGCCTTGGCCTCCCAAAGTGCTGGGATTACAGGCGTGAGCCACCACGCCCAGCCTAAAATTTGATTTTATTTTTTTTTTTTTTTTTTTTTTTTTTTTTTTTTTTTTTGAGACGGAGTCTCGCTCTGTCGCCCAGGCTGGAGTGCAGTGGCCGGATCTCAGCTCACTGCAAGCTCCGCCTCCCGGGTTCCCGCCATTCTCCTGCCTCAGCCTCCCGAGTAGCTGGGACTACAGGCGCCCACAACCACGCCCGGCTAATTTTTTGTATTTTTAGTAGAGACGAGGTTTCACCGTGGTCTCGATCTCCTGACCTTGTGATCCGCCCGCCTCGGCCTCCCAAAGTGCTGGGATTACAGGCGTGAGCCACCGCGCCCGGCCCAAAATTTGATTTTATATATGGACCTTGAGTCCAGCAGTCTTGCTAAGTTCACTTATGATTTCTGATAGATTCTTTTTGGTCTTCTATATTCATAATTAAATGATCTATGAGTAATGATGTTTTTTTTTTTTTCTTTTCCAATCCCTGTATTTCTTTTTTGTGTCTTTTTACATTGGCTTTTGTAGGGGACTTCTCCAGTGAAATGCTGAATATAAGTGATGATACTGGACGTTCTTATCTTATTCCTGACCTCAGAGGGAAATTTTTCAATATTTCACCATTAAGTACGATGTTAGCTGTACGTTTTTGGATATATCCTTTAGCAGATTAAGAGCATTCTCTTTTATTTCTAGTCTGCTGAGAGTTTTTATCATGAGTTTTTGTCTGCTGAAAATTTTTAGTATCAGATGCTTTTTCTGCATCGAGATGATGATGTGTTTATATTTTTCTTCTTTAATCTGTTATTTTGATTTCCATTGATTGGTTGTTTTAATGCTAAACCAGCCTTGCATTGCTGGAACAAATTCCACTTGGTCATGATGTGTTATCCTTTGTGTATATCACTGGATTTAATTTGCTAATATTTTGCATCTGGTTTCTGTATCTATTTTTATGAACAATAATGGCTTGTGATTTTTTCTTATAGTGTCCTTGTTAGGTTTCTATAACAAGATTAAGCTGGCCTCATAAAATGAATTGGGAAGTATTCCTTCATTTTCTGTTCTCTGAAGGAGTGTTAAGATTAGTGGTTTTTGTTTGTTTGTTTTTTGTTTTTTTTTTTTAATGTTAGGAAAGTTTTACCAGTGAAGCCATTTGAGCCTGGAGCTTTTTGTAGGAAAAAGTTTTTAATTTCATTAATAAATACAGGACTATGTAGGTTTTCTTTTTTCTTCTTCTTCTTCTTCTTCTTCTTCTTCTTCTTCTTCTTCTTCTTCTTCTTCTTCTTCTTCTTCTTCTTCTTCTTCTTCTTCTTCTTCTTTTTAAACCATTTGTCAACATCTGGCAAGTTTTGTTTTCTAAGGAATTTTTTCTTGTAGAGACAAACATCAAGACCTGTTAGCCTCAATACTACCCATTCAGTACCAGAAGATGAAGACCTGGTCATTTCTTTACCCAAAACAGTAGTGGAATTCATCATTCCAGTTTTTTAGTGGCTTTGTGTTTGGCCAGATGTTTTATAAAGCATGTTTATATAGAGTGCTTTAATCTTATAATTTATTAATATGAGGATTCACGAAATTTTCTCTGACTTTCTCATTTTTAATTGAGAACCACCTTAGGTTCTCATTTTAGAAAATGAGGAGGGAGGGCATGGAGGCTCACGCCTGTAAACTCAACACTTTGGGAGGCTGAGGTGGGAGGATTGCTTGAGGCAGGCTCAGTTCAAGACCAGGCCTAGCAACATAGTGAGACCCTGTCTTTGCAAAAATTAAATTAAAAAAAAATAGTTGGGCATTGTGGCATGTACCTGCTATTATCACCCACTGCACTCTAGCCTGGGTGACAGAGTGACAGTCTGTCTCAAAAAAAAAAAATAAGCAAATGAATAAACAAATAAAGTGAGGAATTTTTTTTTTTTTTTTTTTTTTTTTTTTTTTTTTTTTGAGACAGAGTCTTGCTCTGTCGCCCAGGCTGGAGTGCAGTGGCGCGATCTCGGCTCACTGCAAGCTCCGCCTCCCGGGTTCACGCCATTCTCCTGCCTCAGCCTCCCGAGTAGCTGGGACTACAGGCGCCCACAACCGCGCCCGGCTAATTTTTTGTATTTTTAGTAGAGACGGGGTTTCACCGTGGTCTCGATCTCCTGACCTTGTGATCCGCCCGCCTCGGCCTCCCAAAGTGCTGGGATTACAGGCGTGAGCCACCGCGCCCGGCCTAAAGTGAGGAATTTATGTGTCTGTATCATTTTCTCCTTTTTCTTGTGATTCCCTCTTTTTCCTTCTGTCATGTTTCTCATGTCTGTTTTTATTTTTTGGCAAATAAATGAATACTGAAATGAGGGCCTATGATAAAGGGCCTCATGATACATAGTTTTTAAAAATGTCTTGAGATTTGACTTGCCTTTCCTTCTTATAGCTTCCTAAGGAAGTCAGTCTGATACTGAAGTTTCAACTTATAGCATGCAGGAGGCCAGCTGAATTCACAATAAATGATGAAAAACATTTTATTACTATGTTCTGCTGGAACATTTAATTTCCTCTCTGGCCATTAACATTGTTTACTTTCTCCCTTATCTCCTTTAGTGCTCAATTTACAGTGATGTTCCTTTTGGTTTCAGTAAAATCAGAAAAGCAATGTGATGTGGTGGTAAGGGCACAAGATTTGAAATTCAGACCAATTTGGGCTAGCAGATTGGTCCCCATTTACCTCATTGTGTGGCTTTAGGTAGGTCATTGACCTCTCTGAGCCTCAGTTTCCATATCTGTGAAGTGGAGATGATAAAATACCCCTTTGCTGTTTCACTGCCATAATGTGAGGAGGAAATGAGACCATAGACGTGAAAGCCCTTTGCTGTCCTCCGAAGTGGTTGCTACACCGTGATGGTGATTATTATCAAACGGATTGCTCTTTTAAATTTGTAAAGAAAGGACCACAGCTCTTCCTTAACCACCGCAGCTATCTGAAGCCTCTGCTGACTCACAGCGGGCCTCCGCTGACAACAACACTCCCTGCCTGCTGTGGACCCATCGCCAGGTGCCTCACCAGCCCCCAGGCTTACGAAGTAAGTCGGTTTTATCCAAAACTAAATTCTTCAGTAAGTTAAATTTATCTGCTCTGTGGATGAGTCACTGGTTTTATTTTATTTTGGTTTGGTTTTCTGCCTTTGAGGTATAAATTCCATGAGGGAATTTAAGCATATTTTGCTCAACCAGAAAATACACTGAAACCTATAAATATAATTCACAGCCTTTGAAAGAGCATTTGAAAACAGATATAGAATCGTGCCTCATCTTACTGTGGGTGATTTTAGTAAATAGTTCTATTTCCATGCTGGCTTTCATTTCTTTGCAGTATGTGTCCTGAGCTCAGTACTAAATGTGTATGCTTTCATCCACAAATGAGGGTTGTCTCAGTTACATTGAGAGGATTTTAAAACAATTTTGACATCCCTAAAGTGCAACAGATGGTCTATTATTTCACACCTCCCAACCTTTGGATGTTTGGGAAAGCTTATCTGCCTCTGTTCCACCTTGTTGGGACGCATGAACATATCTAGATAGAATCTGGATTCCATATTTTTTTTCCTTAGCTACCAAAATGTGATTGGTAATTTGATAAATATTGCTACTAAGAAAAAAAATAACAGAAATGCTAGCCAGCCTTTGTTTTTAAATGTGAGCATTTTTATTTTTCAATTTCTTTTTTAAAAACCTTCCATTCTGGCCAGGCGTGGTGACTCATGCCTGTAATCCCAGCACTTTGGGAGGCCGAGGTGGCGGATCACCTGAGGTCAGGAGTTCAAGACCAGACTGGTCAACGTGGCGAAACCCCATCTCTACCAAAATTACAAAAATTAGCTGGGCACAGTGGCGCGCGCCTGTAATCCCACTCGGGAGGCTGAGGCAAGACAATTGCTTGAATTGGAGAGGTGGAGGTTGTGGTGAGCAGAGATCATGCCACTGCACTCCAGCCTAGGCGACAGAGTGAGACTCTATCCAAAAAAGAAGAAGAAGAAGAAGAAGAAGAAGAAGAAAAAGCCTTCCATTCTAAACCAACCTTTCAGAAATAATCTATGACATCATATAGGCTCCCTTGTTAACAAAGCCCACCAGTTTTGACTACTCAGATGCAACACGCAGAACCTTGAGAGGGGAAGCTGTATAAGAAATGGACAGGAAAGAGTAGGCAGAGTAGGGGTGGCATCTGGGCCAGGGAGGAGCATCCTACGGCTTTGTGTTATGTCGAGTCAATGCATGTTTCTGACAGACTGTGCCCGTGAGATGGGGAGCACACCCCATGTTGCCCCTCCTCTCCCTTCCACATTGCCCAGGCTCCCCTCTCAAACATTGTCTGCATTTCCGCTATGCCCTGTTAACCCACATGACTGTGCAGAGAAGTCAGCCAGCTCTGTTGGTTCAGGCAGTGAAGCTTGGCTCTTGGATTCCAGAGACCCACTCGCCGTCACCAAAAGCCAGAAGAGGTCCACAACAACCCTGTGTCCTTGGAATGTAGCAAAACACAACAGGCTCCCTAGGGCAGCTGTAACAAAGTACCACAAACCGAATGGCTTAAACAATAGAAACTTATCATCTCTTAGTTCTGGAGGCTGAAATCCAAGGTCAAGTTGTTGGCAGGGTCAGTTCCTTCTAGGCTGTGAGGGAGAATCTGCTCCAGGCCTCTCTTCCAACTCCTGGTGGCTCCCTGGCGATCTTTGACCTTCCTTGACTTATAGATGCATCACTGTGTATCTCTACTTTCATCTTCACATGGGATTCTACCTGTGTGCGTACCTACCTCTGTGTCCAAATTCCTCCTATTCATAAGGACAGCAGTCATACTGAATCAGGGCCTACCTTATTTTAAACAAGACCCTATTTCCAAACAAGGTCACATTCACAGGTGCTGGGGGTTAGGACTTCAACATCTTTTGGTGGGGAGGGCGGGGGAGGATACAGTTTAACCCATAACAACCATCACACTTAATTTTTTTTTAGACAGAGTCTTGCTCTGTCACCCAGGCTGGAGTGCAGTAGCGCGATCTTGGCTCACTGCAACCTCCACCTCTTGGGTTCAATGATTCTTATGCCTTAGCCTCCTAAGTAGCTGGGATTACAGGTGTGCACCACCACACCCAGCTCATTTTTCTGTATTTTTTAGTAGAGATGGGTTTCGCCATGTCAGCCAGGCTGGTCTTGAACTCCTGGCCTCAAGTGATCCACTCACCTTGACCTCCCAAAGTGCTAGGATTACAGTCATGAGCCACTGCACCTGGCCCAGACGTAATTTATATTATTTTTGTTAACTGCTTTTTTTAGTTATAAAACTGGCAAGCTCATGACCAAATATCCATGGAGTATGGAATGTACAAAGTGAAAAATCAAAGTTGCCTTCCTCCTACCTGCAGTCCTCGAGGCAGTCTTTATTATAGGCTCACTGTGGATACTTCCTGATATATTTTCTTGCAAATGAATATGTGTATATATGGCTTTGTTATTATTTTACACAAATGGGATTATAATAGGCATATTGTCCCATTACTTGCTTTTTTTTCAATTACTGATACATCATGGATACCTTTACATGTGAGTACAGTAAATGTCTTACCTTCTCTTTTCATGGCTACAAATTTCCATTTCATAGCTATAGCAAAATTCATATATTCAGTCTCTTATGGATAGACATTTCAGTCATTTCCTTTTTTGCTATTATAAACAATACTTATAGTGAATATCCTTTTACATATAAACTTACCCAACTATGTAAAAGTATATAGAATAGATTTTAAAGGTAAAATCACTGAGTCAAAAGGCATGTGCATTTTGCAATTTGATAGATATTGCCCCAAACCTCAAACTTAATAAAGATATTAGAAGGTGCTGAAGAGCCCCTGAGGACCTGTGAAGGAGCCACAGAGCTAGTGAGTATTGCTGAATTAAGTGATAGATACCGGTTAGGTAGACTTACTGTCCTAACTAGATTAGATAGGAAGGGATTTAGGCTGGTTGGTGGCTATGAGTTTGTTTGTTTGTTTTTGAGATGGGTTCTGGCTGTGTTGCCCAGGTTCGCCTCAAACTTCTGGGCTCAAGCAGTCCTCCCGCCTTAGCCTCCCCAGTAGCTAGGACAATAGGCATGTGCCACCCGTACCCAGCCGTTTGTTTTTCAGTTCACACTTGTTTTGGCCTTTGAGTATTTGGGGAAATTTCTAGCAACAGCAGATTAAATTCCTTTTTAGATTTTGTCTAATAGTCTTCTCAGTCTATTTGACGGTCTTAGACAAATTCAAAATTTTCAAACAGACATGGGATTTAGGAATCTGGAGAATATACTTCCCTCAAGGAGCATTAATGACAGACTGTTTCATGCTAGATCAATGTGCATATTTAGAATGATCCTTTCTCTTTAAAGTCATTTAGAAAAAATGACTTCTTCTGTTTTTTAAAAGTAATATGTACTCATTATAATAAAATTTCAGATAATACAGAAACATAAAGGAGAAAAGACTTTTCTATGCACTCTTACTTACATTTTTTATTTGCCAAAATAGGACTATGTATTCCTGATACTTTTCCCTTTCGTAGAACCTTATTTAAGTATACTATTTTGGCTGTAATATTTCCATGAGAATCCAAGCTGCTGTGGAGCTGCAGTGAGGGCTTGATAAGTTTCTCTGTGCCCCAAACTGTATTAGGTGGTTGGACCATGTAGCATTTACCCTGTGTCTTCACCACATGTGTATCGGTCTGCTCCCCTCACATACTAGACTGTAATCCTCTTGAGGGCTCGATACACACACAGTTACAGCTCAAGGGTAAGTGCCACTACAGGGAGAGGGCCAAGTATAGGATGCCATGAAAGCACACAGGAAGGACACCTAACCTAGTCCTAGAAGCTCAAGGAAGACTTCAGAGCTAAAGTGATAAAAGGGTGTTAGTCATGTGAAAGGAAAGAGGGGTCATGTAGAAGGACCTGGAGGTAAGAGAAACCACGAGGAGTCTGGGCAGCTGTCAGCACTTCAGTCTGGCTGGCAGACAATGGGGCTGTTGGTGTGGGAGGGGCAGATTGTGGCAGGAGAGGAACTAAAGAGGCCAAGTCACGCTGTATTTTAAGCCAAGGTGTGGACTTTATACTTTATCCTGAGGGCAGTGGGCTACCACTTAAGGTTTTAAATAGGGAATCCTCTAAAATACTCCTGTTGGAAATGTCTCTTGAACTCAACAATTCTTAAATCTTACTTTGTTTGCATTTAGAACCAGGAACAGTTGAAAGATGATGATTCTGATCTTATTCTCAATGATGGTGATATCAGTTTGACATATGGAGATTCTACTGTGAACACTGAATCGGCCACATCCAGCGCTCCAAGGAGATTTATGGGAAACAGTTCTGAAGATGCCTTGGATCGGGAGCTTGCATTTGGGGACCATGAACTGGTCATTCGAGGAACACGCCTGGTTCTTCCAATGGATGATTCTGAACCCCCGCTAAATTTGCTAGATAATACAAGACACGGTCCAGCCTAAGCTTACTAATACTCACTTAGTGATTTGTAAAATTTGCACATGTGATTGTGAAGAAATTTGTACTACCTAAAAGTCCCAGTGCATGTCTCTGAATGTGTAAGCTATATAAATGCTATTTATATGGCATAGAAAGAATATAAATATCCTGTACACGGCAGATTGTGAACAAACTATATTCCTTTAAGTTTTCCTGGTTGCACTCTGTAGACTGGATCTGTTTTAGAAAGTTACTTTCACAGTGATGTTATGTGTTCTGTTAGTTTTATGTCTCAGTTAAAGTACAAAAAGTGACGGATTTTCTCTTTCTTAAACTTACCTGACACTTAACCAGAGTACCAAGTTCTTGTGATGTGAATTAATTTTTTTGTGTGCTAGGGGAGGGAGAGTGAGGAGGGCATGTTAGTTCCTTGGGAACCCAGGGAGGAGAGGTTCCTTTATTGGGAAACTTGTTGATAGCTGCTGCCTTTGTCCTGACCGTTTTCTTTCCCTTTTCTCTGGTGGCCTGTTGTGGTGCAAGGAGCTGATGGCGTTTGATCTTGCCCCATTCAGGTTGGGGAGTGAAGTGTGGGGACCCTTTTCCCCCGCTTGCTGTGAAAGCACAGATTCATTGACTAGAGTACACTGTTGTTCAGAAAAGAAGGCTGCAAATGACTTCTGAGACCTTATGTCTTTTCTTTCAGACCAAGACCATAGAAGGAGTAGCATCTAGCCGGCTTAGCCAAAGTACAGGTGTATATAGTTCAGGGCACTTGATTTATATTTGGAGGGGCTGGGGTGGGCAGAGAGCAAGAGGCAAGTAAAGAGAATGATGGTTTCAGAGATCTCTCTTCCCAAATGTGTAAATATTCTATAGCAGATAAGTTTAAATAAGAAATTTAATTGCTGCTTAATTTTTGATTATGTACTTTATCTGTATAGCAAGCTTTGTCGTCAGAAGTTTTTATATCAATTTAAATTGCTGCTCTTTAGCAGCCAAACAGGAGCAAAATGTAAAATTTTTGAACTTACTGTGTCTAATCATCATTTGTTAGTCTGTAGTTAATGTCAACAGTTAATTTATGAACCCACGATCGTTCCACACTACACCAAAGTCAGTCATAAGAGAAATCGAATATTCTGGGCATTGATTGCAGCAAGGTGGCTGCTTTGTGTGCAGGAGGTGTAGTAGTCTTCATTTTCACGGTACTTTTTAATATTAATTATCTAAGCTGCCATGCATTTTTTTTACAGTTTTCAAGGAAGAGCACAGAACAATTTCTCATTTCGTATTTGGAGTATGAAAGTAGATTCTATTTTGTAATGCTGATAATACCTAAAGGTGCATGGAATGCTTGGAAGAATACTTTTTGATGTTGATTTTGACCTGTTCGTGATTCAGAAGAAAAACAAACTGTTTTGGATTTTTTTCCCTCAGGTCTGAGTAGCATTGCCTTAAATCTTACCCAGTTAGAACATTGGTTTATTTACATGATGTTCAGATTTTCCAGTGAAAAATACCCTTCCGAACAAAACATGTACTTACTCTCCAAAAGGTATCTGTGCTATTACAAACACTCCTTGAGATTTTAAGGGAATTCTAATGTTGTACCCTTTCGTGGCAGCTTTGACTGTTGGCATAGCCATTTGTTATGTAGTGGTAGCGACTTTCCTGCTATGCAGGAATCCCTCCCATGAAGTGTATGTTTTACATGATGTGTGCCTCTTCACACAGTAAATAGTTTCTTGTTAATGTATGTTTGAGGGGTTTGAACGTCAGTGTCATTTACCCACAAAGTTATTCAAGTTGTAAAAGGTTATACAATAATTTAACAACTACCTTTTTTTATTCTGTCGGGTTACTGACCTCACTTTATGTAAATACTTCGCATGACAAATTCAGTAACTCGTCTATTTCAGCATGCATAAGACTTTTCACTAGGGAAACTGATAAAGCTTGAGTCAAATAAATCTGCCTTCATACTTTATCAAGGGGAACCAAGCCTGCTGTGTTTAACATCAGCATCTGGAAGATTTTCCTCTCCTCTAATCTGTGTACACATCTCCAAGAAAGGAAGAAAAAACAAACTCTGCTCAGACGCCTATGAAACACCTGAATGAACTTTGATGAAGTCCAGTCTGAGTTACCATCATGCACAAGTAGAACTGCTCTTGGACTTGTTTTCCTGTTGTTTGTGGAACCTACACGTTTGAATGACTTGAACGTTGCATCTTTTAAAGTTATTTTTTAAGATTTCTTGGCATTTATCCTAGTTGTCCGTGTTTGGCAATGTGCTGTTAAAGTAATAGACTTTTAATCTTTATGTATTTTTTGTTTTCTCTGGAGTACTTGGACAGATGTTATAGTGGTTTCTTTTAGGAAAATCTGTCATTAAAAAAGTTATAGCCTTGCAAATAACCACTCACAGTATTTGAGTCACAGTTTATTCTAGTGAGACGTAAAGAGTGCTGACTTCATTTATTTTTCTACCTATATACCTACTGGAAAAGGGGAAGACTAATGTTTTCAAATAAACAAACAGAAACCTAACAGAACTTAACTTATGGGGTGGCAGATTTTTGGTGCTTATGTGTAAGGGTGGATTTATTTGCTTATGGTCACAATTGGACTCTTTAGGAAATGTGACTCAAAGCAGTCAAATTCCGTTACATGGATTTGTAGCCTGTTAGCTTAGTAATGGATAATGTTATGAAAATGCTGGTATGAGGAGAGAGAATTCTATATCCAGTTAGGCAGGAAGGCAGTTCCAAGTATATCCAGTTAGGTAGGAAGGCAGTTCCAAGTATATCCAGTTAGGTAGGAAGGCAGTTCCAAGTTTGGCTGAAAGCATGATCACACAAATACAAATAGTCCTCCTTCCAAGTTAAAGACATGTCTCTCTGTGCATGAGAAGTTTTATAGTCTGGAGTGTGCTGACTGCAAGTTTGTCTAGTCCAGCAATGGCACCAACCACGCTATCTGTTGTGTTTTGTTGTCATCCACTCCAGCTTCCTTGTTTATGGCCCAGTGAGAGACATTGGTGGGGGATGACCCACACACAACAGGCTCTTTTCTTGAAGGAACCCATGTTTTCTAATTCACCACACAAAACCCTACATTAGATCTGAGCAGGTACAGTTGTTAACCTGACCCAATGCAGGAGTATAATGAGATGAGAGTCCCTGACAGGACGTATGCCACACAGATGATGTAGTGTGAGGCTTGAAAGTAAATTGGAAATGATAATAGTTCTCATTTTTGAGCCCTTCTTAGGTACTGGTCATGTGTATACAAGGCATTTTTAAATCTATAATTCAGTCATGCGTTGAGGGCACATTCTATCATCCTCAGTATACAGATGAGACTGAGGTGCAGAGAAGTCACACAGCAAGTTAAGTGGCAGAGCCAGGACTCAAGTCTGGCTCCAAAGCCCAGATGCTTACTACTCTGCTGGCCCCAAAGGCAGGCTCTGCTGATTCATCCTGAGTGTGACCAGAAGGATGAAGGGAATTGCAGAATTGCTTTCTAGCCTGCTGCCCCCAACCTGCTTGTCATCAGGCCAGGCTAGAGCATGAAGTCTCAGCTCTGTCCCTCCACTTGCTGCTGTGCTCTTGGCTGTCAGGCATGCGTTACCTGGTTGGGAGGGTCCTCGCATTCATAGCAAAGGGCCCTCCAGTGTCTTGTTGGGCCTATGGGCAAGCAGCCTGCCTAGCAGCATTTCTTCATGCTCTAACTCCCAACACTATCACCAAGGGGCCCGGATTTTTTAGCGGAGTTTGCAGTCCTGAACAATGGCTTTGCATCCCCACAGTTAAGCATAGTAGAAAAAGCCCAGGCTCTGGAGTGACACAGACCTGGGTTCAAACCCAGGCTCTGCTGCTTGCTTATTGTATAATGTTGACCACTTACTTCACTGAACCTTTTAGTTTTCTCAGCTGTAAAGTTAATTCATTCAAGAAATATCTGAGTGCTTACTTTGTGCCACACACAGTGGAGATAGCAGCAAATAGCTAAACAATCCCAGTTCTCATGGAGAGTATTCTACGGGAGATGTAACAATCTCATGGAGTTCTTAGGAATCATTCATGCAGGAAAGACTGATTGCCTTCTTGCCTTCTAGTGGGGGTGGGTTATCTTGTTTTGTTTTGTTTTGTTTTTGAGACAGAGTTTCACTCATTTGGCTCTTGTCGCCCAGGCTGGAGTGCAATGGTATGTTCTCGGGTCACTGCAACCTCTGCCTCTTGGGTTCAAGCGATTCTCCTGCTTCAGCCTCCTGAGTAGCTAGGATTACAGGCACCCACCACCATGCCGGGCTAATTTTTGTATTTTTAGTAGAGACGGGGTTTCACTACGCTGGCCAGACTGGTCTCGAACTCCTGACCTCAGGCGATCCACCCGCCTCGGCCTCCCAAAGGGCTGGGATTACAGGCATGAGCCACCACACCCAGCCAATATCTTTCTTAAGTAATCAACAAATAAAAGAATCGTGGCTGGGCGCGGTGGCTCAGGCCTGTAATTCCAGCATTTTGGGAGGCCAAGGCAGGTGGATCATGAGGTCAAGAGATCGAGACCATCCTGGACAACATGGTGAAACCCAGCCTCTACTAAAAATACAAAAATTAGCTGGGCATGGTGGTGTGCGCCTGTAGTCCCAGCTACTCGGGAGGCAGAGGTTGCACTGAGCTGAGATTGCACCACTGCACTCCAGCCTGGTGACAGAGCAAGACTCCGTCAAAAAACAACAACAACAAAAAAATGTAAGTGCTAGCTGGATGTGATGTTGTGCACCTACCTATAGTCCCAGACACTCAACCCAGGAGGTTGAGGAAAGAGGATTGCTTGAGCCCAGGAGGTCAAAGCCCCAGTGAGTGGTGATCACACCACTGCATTCCAGGCTGAGCAACAGAGCAAGAACCTGTCTCAAAAAAATTTTTTTAAAATGCAGGACACTATGAGAGGGTACTGTAATCTGGTGGTAAGGGGACTGGGGAAGATTGTCCTGATAAAGTGACATTTAGATCTCGAGCAAGTCAAGGGTCAGCCATGTGAAGCGGGGTGAGGACAAGGATCATTCCAGGCAGAGCGAACACTGATATTCCACCCGACCTTTATTCAGTCAAAATGTTATTGAGTGACAAACACACCACGTGCTATGCTATCCTGTTTACATACAGTGAGGAATACCATAGACACAGGCCACCCTTGCGGCACTTACAGGTTAGTAGGGAAGACAGTAAGTATCCAACAATTACATAAGCATAGCGAGGAGCATCTTGGACCAAAATCTGCCCCCGCAGCATCCTCTCCCTCACCTCTGTCCCACTGGATCTCTTGGGGCGAGTTCACTCCCTGCTTTTGTGTTGCCACCTTCAGACATTTGAAAGGAGCTGGTATGTCTTCCCTGAGTCTTTTTGTCCCCATACTAAACAACTCCATTCCCTTTCTGTCTTCAGGACGTCTGCCAGAAGTCCATTATTCTTTTATGAACACACCTAAGCACATACTGGCTTTGTTACAGTGGTCGCCTCACGTGCTCATATTACAGTGCGTGGACTGTCCACAGAAAGTCTGGACCAATAGTGCCCTGCCCTCATAGAGCTTACATTCCAGTCAGGGAAGGCAGATCGTAAGTCAACATACACACAAAATCATTCAAGTTGGGATAAGTGACAAATAGGAAATGAGATAGAGGGTGATGGGTGTGCAGAGGTGGGGTGGGTGTAGGAGGGGCAGTCAGGAGGTCTTGCTTAAGGGGTAACATTAAAACCAAGACCCGAAAGAGCCAACCAGGCAGAGAATAGTGGAAGAGTGGTGAAAAGGTCTGGTTTAGGGTAGATGCTCAGTGCATGTTTGTTGAAAAGGAGTGAAATGCTCTCCTGACCTTTATGGAGCTGGATTTTGAAGTCCAGGGTGGTGGAATAAGAGAAGCAACAGGGTAACAGTCAGGAGGCCTGAGTCCTAGCCCCGCCTGCCGCTAGGCACTTTTAGGAAGCCACTTCAACCTGCCTGCGCCTGTCTCTTCCTTTACAAAATGATGGCAGTTCACTGAGCTATTACCATGTGCCAAGCACTGTGGTAGGTACTGGATACTGGTTTCAGCCCCAAGTCACTGCCAGGCCTGTTGCGGGGGATCAGATGAAGTGATGTACATTGAAATGTTTTGACTGGGATTAAGAAGACTCTCGAAACCGACATTGAATATTCGGTAAGGTTTTGCTGATGAGGTGCTATTTGAATAAAATATGGAAAAGTCTTTGCAGACCACGCAGCTACTTTGGGCTGCTTTCCTTTGGAATCTCCAGTTCAGCAATTTGGAGGTGCCCCAAGTAGTTACCATGGTAAAGACTGAATTCTGAGAACTGGCTTAGTTGGGGTTGTCATGGCTGAAGCCTGAACTCCATGAGACCTGACAATTTCTGGCCAATTCTGCCCAGTGAAAGAACCCTTTCCTTTTTTTGTTTTGTTTTGTTTTGTTTTTTTGAGATGGAGTCTCACCCGGGCTGGAGTGCAATGGTCTCGGCTCACTGCAACCTTCACCTCCCAGGTTCCAGCAATTCTGCTGCAGCCTCCTGAGTAGCTGAGATTACAGGTGCCTGCCACCACACCCAGCTAATTTTTGTATTTTTAGTAGAGACAGAGTTTCACCATGTTGGCCAGGCTGGTCTCGAACTCCTGACCTCAGGTGATCCACCCTGTTCGGCCTCCCAAAGTGCTGGGATTACAGGCATGAGCCACCGCCCCCGGCCAAGAACCCTTTCCTTTACCATGAACCTGTACTGCAGTTGCAGCTTGAGGAGAGGACTCCTGTCCTCCGTGTCCGTTGGACACCAGGTTGGCTCACTTTCCACTTGCTGCTGTCTGGTAGGCACTGGGTCCTGCTAAAGAGACACAGCTTAGTTTTGCCAGTCACTTCTGTTTCAGTGATGAAAAAATGTATTGAAAGCTCTCTGAGCACTTCTTGGAAACAGGGTTTAATTTCTCCAGATTCGTTGGAATTTTGAAGTGGTTCACTGTGTGTTTAAATACAAATCCTACAAAAATTGCTTGAGAAGTATTCCATTTTTGGTTGCTTTGGGAGTCACGAGTCTTCATTGCATGATTTTTTTGTTGTTGTTGTTCACTTGAATTTCTTATACAGCTGTGTTCCCATGTGTACTAGGCAAAAAGCATGTGAGCTGTTTTTTCACCAGAAAAAATCTGGAAGACTTCTGTCAGATAATAGAAGTTGCCTGTTTTTTCAATTGTAGAGTTGGTTTCGTGTGAGAAAACAAGATAATGGCAATTGGACCCCCCGATTGTGCTACAAAATTGGTTTTTAAACACTTTTTTGAAACTCAACAATCAAAGTTTCATTTGCTGAGGGGAACGAAGAGGTTGATATTTAAACACTACAGTCAATCAATATTTTGCTTACTAATATCCAGTCAATAGACGCTGAGCACCTCACCTGGGCTGAGCCCTGGGCCAGGCACTGGGAACACAGAGGTGACAAAATCATAGTTTCAATTGAAAAACAAATGCAGCCAATTAAGTAAGAGCATTGCCGTTGTGTGAAAAGCATTAGAAGGGGGGCGCTGTATGAAATTCAGGTTCCTCACCTGCTGCTGCCTATGGTGGGCAGAGTAATGGTCCACCCAAAATATCCACACCCTAATCCCTGAAAGCTGTGAATATGTTCGGTTACATGACAAAGAGAATTAAGGATGTTGATGGAATTAAGGTTGCTAATTAGATGACCTTGAGGTGGGAGTTTATCCTGGATTATCCAGGGGGAGCCCAATCCCCTTAAAGTGGGAGAGCCTTTCCTGGCTATGGTCAAAGAGACGTGATGACCGAAGCAGGGTCAGCGAGAAGCATCTACGTTACTGGCTTTGTTTTTTTTGTTGTTGTTGTTTTGAGATGGAATCTCACTCTGTCTCCCAGGCTGGAGTACAGTGGCATGATCTTGGCTCACTGCAACCTTCACTTCCAGGGTTCAAGGATCCTCCTGCCTCAGCTTCCCTAGTAGCTGGGACTACAGCTGCACGCCACCATGCCCAGCTCATTTTTGTATTTTTAGTAGAAACGGGGTTTCATCATGTTGGCCAGGCTGGACTCGAACTCCTGACCTCAGGCGGTCCACCCACCTCGGCCTCCCAAAGTGCTGGGATTACAGGCGTGAGCCACTGCGCCCGGCTCAGATTGCTGGCTTTAAAGATAGAGGAAGGCGGCCTCTAGAAGCTGGAAAAGGAAAAAAAAAAAAAAAAAAAAAGGATTCTCCCCTAGAGCCTCCAGAACAAACACAGCCCCACTGTTCCCTTGATTTTAGTCCAGTGGGATCCTCGTCAGACTTCTGACCTACAGAACCATCAGGGACAAGTGATTGTTGTCTTAAGCCAGTGATCCCCAACCTTTTTGGGACCAGGGACTGATTTCATGGAAGACAATTTTTCCACGGATGTGTGGTGGAGAGAAGGGGGGATGCTTATGGGATGATTCAAGTGCATTATTTATTGCGCACTTAATTTCTATTATTATTACATTGTGATGGATAATGAAGTAATTATACAACTCACTGTAATGTCGAATCAGTGAGAGCCCTGAGCTTGTTTTCCTGCAACTAGACGGTCCCATCTGGGGGTGATGGGAGACAGTGACAGATCATCAGGTCTTAAATTCTCATAATGGGCACACAACCTAGATCGCTTGCATGCACAGTTCACAATAAGGTTTGTCCTCCTAGAAGAATCTAATGCCACTGCTGATCTGACAGGAGGCAGAGCTCAGGCAGTAATGCAAGCAATGGTACCGGTACTGGTCTGTGGCTTAGGGGATGGGGACCCCGGTCTTAAGCCACTAAGTTTGCAGTATTTTGTTATGGCAGCAATAGGAAACTAACCCACTGCCTTTGAGGGAGAGACTGTTGTCTCTGATGCTATTTTATTCTGAGTTCTGCTCTGTGCCAGGCACTGTGTGTAGTGCTGCAGATACTGAACTGAGCAAGACCCAGACTTCACAGTCTGGTGGGGGAGACTAGCAGGTATACAGATAACCTCGGTGCGGTGCAATAGGAGCCAAGATGGAGAAGAGTCCAGGTGACAAATGCCAGGCTGGAGAAGGTCCTGCCATTTCTCTGACATTAACATTAACCTAGCTCTTTTTTTTTTTTTTTTTTTTTTGAGATGGAGTCTCACTCTGTCGCCCAGGCTTGAGTGCAGTGGCACAATCTTGACTCACTGCAACCTCCGCCTCCTGAGTTCAAGCGATTCTCCTGCCTCTGCCTCCAGAGTAGCTGGGATTACAGGAGTGCGCCACTGCGTCTTGCTAATTTTTATATTTTTAGTAGAGATGGGGTTTTGCCATGTTGGTCAGGCTGGTCTCAAACTCCTGGCCTCAAGTGATCCACCCACCTTGACCTCCCAAAGTGCTGGAATTACAGACATGAGCCACCTCACCCAGCCATGAGCCACCTCACCTAGCCTCTTTTTTTTTTTTTTTTGAGACAGCCTCTGGGTGCGGTGGCCCATGCCTGTAATCCCAGCACTTTGGGAGGTGGAGGTGGGCAGATCACTTGAGGTCAGGAGTCCGAGACCAGCCTGACCAACCTGGTGAAACCCTATCTCTACCAAAAATACAAAAACTAGCCGGGCATGGTAGCAAATGCCTGTAATCCCAGCTACTCAGGAGGCTGAGGCAGGAGAATCGCTTGAACCTGAGAAGTAGAGGTTGCAATGAGCTGAGATAGTGCCACTGTACTCCAGCCTGGGCAACAGAGTGAGACTCTGTCTCCAAAAATAAATAAACAAATAAACAAACAAACAAATAAGACAGGGTCTTGTTCTGTAGCCCAGGCTGTAGTGCAGTGCCACAATCAAGGCTCACTGCAGCCTCAACCTCCAGTGCTCAAGTAATCCTCCCACCTCAGCCTCCCAAGTAGCTGTTATTACAGGCATGTGCCACAATGTGTGGCTAATTTTTTAAATTTTTTATCAAGACAGGGTCTCGCTATGTTGTCCAGTCTGGTCTCAAACTCCTGGTCTCAAGCAATCCACCTGCCTCAGCCTCCCCAAGGGTTGGGATTACAGGCTCGAGCCACTGCACCCAGCCTAACCTAGCTTTAACTAGCACTTTCACATTACTCGCCGGTGTAAGGATTTTTCCCAGGCCACCATGCTTAATATGTTACCAGGGAGTGGCAGTGTATGGAAGACATGATCACACAGGGGTTTTGGAAAGATTGCTTACTGTGGCTACGGTGAGAAGGATGAATTATTTGGAGATGGGTAAGAGTGGACACAGAGATTATCGTTAGAGGACTTGGTCAGGTGAGAGCGAATGGTGGCCTAAGTAGAGAAATACAGTAGGGGTCGAAAGGAGGGGACAGATGCAAGAGACATCTGGCTGGTGTCGATTTGGAGACTAACCATAGTGAATGGGCGAGGGGGACAGTTTACAGCGATTGCCGGCAACCTGGATTGGGCAAATCAGTGGATGGAGTGGTGGGAACCACAATTTTAGAAGATACCTATTAGGCCCAAGAGATTGAGAGATGTAGTGGCCAAAGCACAAATCTAAATTTGTTTCTGGATCACTTAGGTAAGGGAAGGTGGAGCCCAATTAAGAAAAGAGGGAGGGAGAGGAGGGCTAAGGGCCCCAAACAAAAAGGCTGGGAAAGGATACAAGTTTGAAAAACACCAGGGTTTACCATCCATTCTCTCATTATAACCTAAAAACATCTGGAGCTTTTTGCTAAGGGTGGTGTCTGGGGAAAAATAATTGCTTTAACCAAAGTACAATGGATGGAGGAAAAAATAAATTATTTTCCCTCTTTACGAAAAACAGAAAGCTACAGAAGTTCTCAGGGAATGATGGGTGGTGTTATTAGGAAACTTTTAAATGTACATCACTCTGGATTTCAGTGTATCCACCTCCAGTCTGGCCACAAGAATGAAAATATATGTTGGGGGCTCTCTAAAACGCAGTTTTTAGCATTTTCCAGAAAGGTCAAGGGCCAAGGAATGAATACTGGATGTGGAAAGGAAGCCACGGCTAGTTGGCCAGTCCCTTTCTGGTTCTGTAGGGGTTCACATGCAAGCTAAGAGACTGCTTCGCTTTTTGCTTTTCCTCAGAAGCTGTTGCAAGAGTTCTCAAGCAAATCCAATCTAGTGTCCAAGCCCACTGGTATGCTGTTCTCAAACACTGTGTGCTTGCTGAAACAGTCCGTGCCTGACCTGCTGTCTTTATGGAAGTTTGAACCAAATAGCAACTGTTGGGATGGAGGTCATCCAATAGGCATGGATGCAAACTTTGAAAATATTGGGCTTTGCCTCACTAGAAGGAAATCAGCAAGTGACAGTATAACTGAAAAAAGAAAGCTTGGGGGCCTATGTTAAGATGAAGGAAACATCTGGTTTTTGTTTTCTCAACTTTTATTAATTCATCTGAGGTGTGAGTCACCAGTACACTCAGCCAATATTTCCAAAATGAAGTCCTCATTGCCTTCGGAGTGGCTGGGAAAAGTCACTTCAGAACTACCTTGAGAGAAAGATGATGGACAAAGAGGTGTCATTTTTTTTTTTTTTAAAGAAATATAGTGTTGGTCCTGATACCTAGAGGTCTTTCCTAAAATTGTTTGTGTTAAACCCCAATTACATTCCTTCCTCAGCAGGAATTTATTTCTTCACCCAGAAACTGTAGGACTGATATGCTGACCTAAAAAACATACATTAAATGCAGAACCTCCCCTTCACCTACAAAGGCAGTCCAGGACAAAGCTGGCTGTTCTGTGTAATGATGGAGCCCACAGCTCTGGTCTTATTACGCTGAGCTCTGTTCTTTCTGACCCATTGGTGGGGATGTCAGTAGTGCAATTCCAAACTCTGTTTCATAGGAAACCAATGACTTGATTCTACTAATTCTTCCTTCATTCCTTCTGTCTGATCTAGAAAGTCAGAGGTACATCAGGCATGCTGCCTACCCCAAGGAGCTCACAGTCTAGTGGTGAAGACAGCCTTGTCATTAGATGGTTTTAGAGTTCAGCATTTATTAGATATGTGGTTTTAGAGCTCAGCATTTCTAGTTTGTAAATGTAATAGATCAAAATGGCCATTTTATTTTGTAGAGAACTTCATGCCATCTTTTCATTACGCCCTTTAGCAGGATCAATAGCTTATTATTAGATGTTTTTTGGTACTTCTCTGATTTCTCCACTGATTTTATTTGAACAAGCAGCATCTGTGCATGTAGTTTCTGTACCATGGATTTGGAGTCACTTCTAAGGATGAACAGAAGAACTTACAAGGTAAATTAAAAACAAAAGTACTTGGCATACTGCTTCTATCGGTGCTGAGCCCGCTGCCACTTCCTTTCCATAACACTGGTATATTATAGAACTTTCTCTTGTTGTTAGGCTAAGGAAGAAGCAAAAGGGTAACTTCAGGCTGGTGGCTCACGCCCATAATCCCAGCACTTTGGGAGGCCGAGGCAGGTTGATCACCTGAGGTCAGGAGTTCGAGACCAGCCTGGCCAACATGGCAAAACCAAATCTCTACTAAAAATACAAAAATTAGCCAGGCTTATTAGGGAGGCTGAGGGGGGAGAATCGCTTGAACCTGGGAGGTGGAGGTTGGTTGCAGTGAGCCAAGATTGTGCCATTGCACTCCAGCCCGGGCAACAAGAATGAAACTCTGTCTCAAAAAAAAAAAAAAAAAAAAAAAAAAAAATAGCTTCAGATACCACTCCAATTATACAGCATTCAGCGTCTGTACTTATAGGCAATGATCCAATTCTATATCAAATAAAACACAAACCAGGTCTTAGATATTTTAATGACATGACTGAATTCAAATAACAGTATCTAGCTGGGTAGTTCAGGACAGAAATTTCCAGCTTGTGGCCAATGTAGTTTCTTACTCTAAGATAGTCTTTATATCGTGCCCCTTGTAGTAAATGAAAACCCCAATCTTTATAAAGAAAATGATGTCATCAGCTTGCCCCTTTCTCTAGTCCCCATCAGATTGAATTTAAATATGATACCGGCAAGAACAACAGGGTAAATGATCAGTTTGTGATGTATCTGGTCCTAGGGGGATTATTTTGACAGTCTGTTCTAACCATACAAACAATGTTTCCAATAAAAAGTTTTATTAGGTGTTGTTACAGATATAAATGTTTCATAAAGATAGCACTCCAGTTGTAAATAATATACTTGAAATCATTCTAAAGTCACCTCATTAGATACCAAAAAAAAACTATGTTTTTCACATAAATTCTGGTCTCAAGTGACTTTAAAAAAACAGGAGCAAAGAACAGAAAAACAAAACTCAAGTCCCAGCCATCTAAGGCTAAACTTTAAGAGAACTGACAGGAATAAGAAAATTTCCCTTGTCTGTTTTTGTAATCTTCCTAAGATCATACACTTCAAACATTTCATTATCTTCCTGGGTCCATCAGATTCTCCAGAAATGGCAGAAGTGGAAAAATAATCTAAACTTACTTTTTCGAAAAACTCTGGCTCATCGGCAAAGCGCGGTGGCTCACACCTGTAATCCCAGCACTTTGGGAGACAAAGGCGGGCAGGTCACCTGAGGTCAGGAGTTTGAGACCAGCCTGGCCAACATGAAGAAACCCCGTCTCTACTAAAAATATAAAAATTAGTCAGGCCTGGTGGCACATGCCTGTAATCCCAGCTACTCGGGAGACTGAGGTAGGAGAATCGCTTGAATCCGGCAGGTGGAGGTTGCAGTGAGCTGACATCACACCACCGCACTCCAGCCTGGGTGACAGAGTGAGATTCTGTCTCAAAACAGACAGACAGACAGACAAACAAACAAGCAAAACCTCTGGCTTATTGAAGTATGATTTATATGCCATAAAATTTATCCTTTAGCATATAGCTCTGCGAGCTTTGAAAAACACAGACGGCCCAGTGTGGTGGCTCACGCCTGTAATCCCAGCACTTTGGAAGGCCGAGGCGGGTGGATCCCCTGAGGCCAGGAGTTCGAGACCAGCCTGGCCAAAATGGTGAAATCCCATCTTTACTAAAAATACAAAAAATTAGCCAGGCGTGGTGGTAGGAGCCTGTAATCCCAGCAATTCAGGAGGCTGAGGCAGGAGAATGGCTTGAACCCAGGAGGCGGAGGCTGGAGTGAGCTGAAGTGAACTGAGATCACAACATTGCACTCCAACCTGGGCAACAAGAGTGAAACTCCATCTCAAAAAAAAAAAAAGAATAAAGAAAAACACAGACATGTAACTGTCCACAATTGAGTCGGATCGGGTTCATCTCTTCAAAAACTTCCCCTGTGCCCATTTGTAGTTAACCCCTTCCCCCACCCTGGGCTTCTGACAACCACTGACATATTTCCTGTCCTTGTAGTTTTGCTTTTTCCAGAATGTCATATAAACAGAAGCATACAGCACATAGCTTTTTGTAGCCCCTCACTTTTGAAATTAATAACATTGTTTTCAGATTATAAAAATAATACATGTTCATTGTGGAAAAAATTAAAATATTTAGGAAATAAGACACGAAAATGTTGCCCAAAGATAACCATGTTAACATTTTAGTGAGGTTTCTTCTAGTCTTTTTAATCTATATGCATAGGCACTCACACATTCAGAAACTTTGGAAAATTGAAATTCTTACTGTATATAGGATTAACTCTTTCTTGAGGATGAAAGGCAAGAGCCTAATCAAGGGGCTGAGGGATAGAAAAGAAACAGGCACAGAACAAGATGCAAAGGAGTTACTTTCCAGGCTGCCTTTGGAGGCTCACTGGCCTCTGCATTTGGTTTCCCAGGCTGCTTGCATTCACTTGTTTTAAGCAAAGACCATCTTTTATTTTTTAAAATTGTTTTGTAGGCAAGGGGTCTTGCTACATTGCTTAGGCTGGTTTCAAACTTTTGGACTCAAGTAATCCTCCTGCCTTGGTCTCCCAAACTGCAGGGATTACAGGCGCCAGCCACCGCTCCTGGCCATCTTTTCGATTTGGATGCTGGCTTTTTCGCGAACTGAAACGAACACATTCCCAGGTTGAGTTCGATGCTGGTTCCTCTGGGGACTGACAGTGCCCTGTGCTCCTCAGCTGCAGAGAAATCCTCTTACTACATTAGAATTGTTCATTTATTTTATTCATCTCCCCCACTAGACAGTAAGCCGTAGGCTCAGACACCCTTGTCTCAATCGTCTGATTTCCCCCAGTGTTAGGCATACTACTGAGCAAAGAGTAGATACAGGAACCTACCAAGAATGTGAGGGATGAACAAAGGAGCGAATGAATGAACAAACCAAGATCAAACATTACCTTTACTGGACTGGTGACTGCCACTCATTTTTTTCTCTTCTGCTTTACCCACAGAAGAGGAAAAAATACCTTTTTAAGCATTACTCTGGTGGCTGTCACAGAAGGGGTGAATTCTGCTTTCAAATGTTTTGGCATTTTTTTTGACTCACAGCTACACAACCTGGTAAAATAGCCAACTAGCTACTTCTCATGTTGCTGTAGCATGCCTCATGCGCCGCTCTGTGGAGCCGACCAAACCTGTATTGGCTGGGAGATGTAAAGTGCCAAAAACGGACCTGGCAAGGAGAAAGAAGAGGCGATCTGCTTGGAGTTGCCTTTGGTAGGCACACAAACCTGTGAGTGGCTCATGTGTGCTTCTCCATGGCCGTGCAAGCTCTTGCCCTCCCTGCACTTCACAGGGCTGAGAGAGAATAGAAAGTCTGTGTTTAAGACCAGGGTAAGCTCACACCTGTAATCCTAGCACTTTGGGAGGCCGAGGTGGGTGTCCCACCTGAGGTCCAGAGTTCAAGACCAGCCTGGCCAACAAGGTGAAACCTCCTCTCTACTAAAAATACAAAAAATAATTAGCCAGGTATGGTGGCAGGTGCTTGTAATCCTAGCTACTCAGGAGGCTGAGGCAGGAGAATGGCTTGAACCTGGGAGGAGGAGGTTGCAGTGAGCCGAGATCCTGCCATTGCACTCCAGCCTGGACAACAAGAGTGAAACTCAGTCTCAAAACAAACAAACAAACAAACAAACAAACAACAACAACAACAAAAAAACAGGGTAAGTTGAGAAAGAAGAAGGTGAGGAGAGGGAGAAGTACAACAACAGAATTAAGGTCGTTGTCATTTTCCCCTTTGATCTGAATCATCGGCTATTTCCCGCATGTAATAATAATAGCAGTTGTCTCTTGTTGAAGCACCTAATCTGGACCAGGCACAGGGTTAAGCCCTTTATAAGCATTGCCTCGTTGAATCCACAAAACAACTCTCTGAGCTGAGTGCCATTGCTATCCCCTTTCTTACCGATAAGGAAGGAACTGGGGCTCAGAGAGGTTCAGCGAAGGCCCAAGATCACACAGCTACTTAGCACAGTGCCTGGCCTACAGTGAAAACCCTGTCAATGGTAGCTGCCATGGAGATTATTACTATGATGAATCATAAGAAATGGCTGGTGCCACAGTTGGCTCAAAGCAGACTGAAGTCTCAAGGCCCAAAGCAGGCTCCGAGGTGTAGACTCCCGGGGGCCTGCTCAGCAGGCATGAGGACCTCAACTTCCCTTTGTGCTTCTTCAAGACTTGGGATGGTGGCTCCTTGGGTGGTGGGGAAAATGATGCCATACTTGTGTCTGGCTCCTTCTTGGTTCCCACAAATGTCTTTAACATTTTCCATTTTCTGAGTGGCTTTTGTGAAACTGCTCTGATGTGGTTGACAGAACTTGTAGTGGGAGCCAAGTTAAGCCTTCCTCCAGAGGAAAGTTGGAAGCCTTAAGGGTCTTGTCAGTGCTCATGTAGCCCACGGCCTCCTGCCTAGCATCGCCCAAGGCCAAGGCTTCCCGGCAGTCAGCTCCGAATCACAGCACACTCATTGATTCCTGCGCTGTTTCTGGGAGTGGGAAATCAACCCCCATTGGCCTGGCTTGGGCTTGCAGAGCCTTTTCTCCAGGGAGAGCTTCGCTGGAGCCTCTGATCTGCAAGTGATGCTCTTCATGGTTCAGGGGCTGCTGTGTCCAACTCAAGATGATTTCCCTTTCCATGTTTTCTGCAGCTTTTTTTTTTTTTTTTTTTTTTTTCAGGACCCTAGAAAAACTTTGAAACTTAAAATTATTCGTGTGCCAGGAATTCCCACAGCCTCCTTGTGAGGGGTAGATGAGCACCATATGCTGTTTACACAAAAATAAATGGCTTCGCCCCGTGAAGCACATGGGCCCAAATCACTGGCTAACCCCCCTTTTACCTTAGCAGCTGGAGCAATGGCCCTCTGGATGAGAATGCATATGCAGATAGAAATTTGGCTCTAAAAAGCCCTGAACAGTTTGTTTGTACAAGAGCTTGGTCTCCTAGAGAGGCAGGTGGTAGGCAGGCCAGTGTCCCTCTGTGGGACTAGCTGAAGAAAGCAGGAGAAGACCAACATGCAGTGCTGGACAATTACCTTCTGCCTCCCTGGGGCAGACTTTCAGGGAGGCCCCCTCATCCTAATCACCACTTCCCCAACATCATGAGCCCTAGGACTGGGTGCAAAGGAGGGGGATCTCTCTTTTTGAACTTAAAATACTTGAAGTTATTGCTTCACTTGGGCAATAGATGTCTATTAATTCATTCATCAAGCAATTATTGAGCACCTAGTATGTGCACATCTGAAATTATACCAAGTGCAACCCCAACCACTTGTCCCCAGTGCTGACCCAACAACACTGGGCCAAAACTAAAACTGGAAGTGATGGAGGCTACAAGTCAACAACCTGGGCAGCTAGAGAGTGAAAGTGTCAGTTGCTGCATTTCAATGGGATTTTATTCACGCATCTATTCATTCATTCATTTATTCAGCCAAGATTCATGAGTGTCTACTGTGTGCCACATAGTGTGCTAGGCACTAGGGATATCAGAAGGGAGAATGCCAGCTCTAATCAAAGGGAACTTCAGATAACAGTAGCTAACATCTACAGAGTATTTATGTGTGCCAAGCACCATCATGAGTGCTTTTGATAGCTTCTCTCTTTGAATGCTCATTCCAGCAGTGGCAGGGAGGTCCAGACAGATGGGGAAGCTGAGGCTCAGAGATTTTACTGACTTGCTGAAAGTCACATAGCCAGAAAGTAGCAGAAGTAAACTTGCAAAATCCAAGTGAGCCCAAGGGCCTGAGGCTGTGTTCTCTGCTGGTTACTACACATTACTGTACATTACTGCCCGCTGCAGGGATTAGCTAGCTGCAGCCCACAGGTCAAGTCAAGCCCATTGGCCGTTTTTGTACTGCCTGAGAGCTAAGACTGGTTTTTGTATTTTTAAGTGGTTGTAAAAAATCAAAAGTGTATTTTGTGACACGTGAAAATTATATGAAATTCACATTTCAGTGACCATCAATAAAATTTTATTGGAACACAGCCATGCCCATTCATTCATGTCTTGCCTAAGGCTTTTTCACTACAGTGGTAGAGTAGGGCAGTGGTGATGGACCTATGGCCCGCAAAGTGAAAAATGCTTACTATCTAGCCCTTTACAGGGGGAGCTTGCCAATCCCTGGCTTAGTAGGTCACTGACAGAAAAGGAAACACATCTCAGCCCATCTCTGAGCTTAGGTGGTCCCCAGAGCCCTGCCTCCCTATCCCAGCTCTTCCTCAGCAACTCAGAAAGACCACCGGGGAGCCTTGAGTGAGCATTTCAGATGATGGCTGCCTTTGAGTTATTTCCAGCACTTCCTTCAGAGTCTTTGAGGCTGAAATGTTTAGGGTGGTATTAGGTTTTTCATCAAATGTTTAGATGAGAATGTGGACAGCAGACTTGGGGTTATTTGTGAACAAAGCCCTGAAGGCAAATCTTGTTGGTCTTTGCTGAGAGGTGCCAAATTATCTCAGGCTCCACTGGGAGCTGCTTGTGGGGCCTTATATGGGCATAATCTCCTAAGCCAGGCTTGCCTCACTCTGCAGCATGGTTGGATCCACTTTTAAGGTTATGTGTGAACATTTCTTGTCTTCCTGTTTGCTCAAGCTGTGGGGAACTTGGCTTTTGCCACACTTTAAGGGAACATAAATGCTGTCCACTCTGAACATGTTTTATTTGTATGTCAAAGATGACAACTGCCTTCCTTTTGGAATTCTTCTCCCTTTATATTTGTCTGTAGGTGGAAGGAAGCATTTTTGTAAGCGCTGGAATGGGGGAGATGTCGCTTCATTATCCTAGTTGCTTCCTGGGATTAGTGTGTCTGAAGAGATGTTGATAAAGGAAACATTTACTGTGTGTCTATAGGCAATGAATGTGTCTGAGACATTCCATGGGCGTTAGCTTACTCAAACCTCGCAAAATGCCTTCACTCACTCTTTCAACAGGTATTTATTGATGCTTACTAAATGCCAAGTTGTGTGATAAGCCAAGACAGTAATGGGGAGAGCTACTCGAGACTGGGAAATCAGGAACAGTCTCTCAGAAGACATTTAAGATGAGGCCTGAAGGATAAGAAGGTGCTGGCTGGGAGACTCTTGGTAATTGGATTGGAAATCTTGGTGCAGACATTTGAGTTAAGAGAGTTAATGAAAGAACTGCGCCAGCAACTCAGTTGACCAGAGCCCCACACTGAGGAACCCAAGGTTATTGGGGATTTTGTTCTAGAGACCTCAGAATGGAACCCTAACCTAGGCTTGCCCTGGAAAATATAGCTCTGGTCCAAAGGAGATCAGCTGAGCAAGTGAGGCTCCCCCCACTATTGGACACCAAATTCTGCAAATGTTTATGGAGCTCTTCTCATAAGCCCAGCACTACCTAGGTTTTGGGAATCCAGAGACAAATCAGATAGCAAGGAGCTCAGGGTCTAGTGGAGGAAATAAGTCATATAATCAAATAAATGACTCGACGATGTACTAAGTACAACGAAATAAATATGTACAAGATCGCAAGGTAGCACAGAAGAGGGGGTGCTGAACACACCTGGGAGGCCCAGGAAACAGCCAAGGGAGGCTGAATTTTGAAGAACCAGAAGGGCCCTTCCAGAACAAGAAGCCTGCATGACCAAAGGCGCAGAGACACAAAGCCACATGCCAGAGGCTTCATGCCGCTGGACCTTTGGGGAATGAGAGGACTTCTGTTATTTTTGAGCCTGAAGTACAAGGTGGAGAGTGGTGGACATTGAGATTTCAGCAAGGGCAGTTAAGGGCAAGTTTTGGGAATAAGTGTTTAGGATTTGAGCCACACCAAAGGTATGTAAATACAAGAAAGGAGATCTCTCTGTTAACTTGCCTGGATAATGCCCCTCTTGTTACCTAATCCCATAGGTTTCGACTTCATCTTCTAGGAAGCTATGGTATTTCAAAGACACTGCCTGATCCCTTTCTAGACAAATTTTATGCTTTTGGAAGTGGCTTTTCCCCCCTAAGTACTTCATACTGTTTTCTTACAACTTTCCAAAGCATCTGCCATATGGTATTTCTCCCAAGTGAGAGATTATTGCCCCTTTATTGAGGGGGAGCTGAAATGAAGTCATCTGTCCGCTGAAGTGACAGCTGCAAGCAGAGATGTACTCTCCAGGCAGCAGGCCTGCCGTCAGAGCCCAGCCCAGTGCGTCTTCTCCATGAGCGGTTTCCCCTCCCAGCCTCCTGTTGCCGCTTTCCCTTTCTTCTTGTTTCCCGTTATATAAGAGCATTTTTGCAGAGATGAACTCTGGGCTTGTTCTGAATATTTTAGGTGTCAAACATCCTGTTTTTCTCTGAGTAATGTGACCCTGTCAATGACCCACTGCATTTCAGAATGACATCATGGGATTCAACCGAGAATGGTTGAAGAGAAGTGATTATGGGAGCCCAGGGACCTCTGCTTGCCCCTTTACCTTTCAGCAAGTTGTTTGGAGATGTCAAACAAGAAGTCTGCAAATGAGCGTCTGCTTTGCACAAGAGCAGGGGTTGGCAGACTAGGAACTGCAGACCAAATCTGGCCCACAGAGCAAATCCATTCCCGACTGATTTTGCAAATAAAGTTTTATTGGCATTCAGCCATGCTCATTTGTTTGAGTATTGTCTAAGACTGCTTTTGCACCACAATACTAGAGTCAAGTTATGTAACAGACCCCATATGGCGGCAAAGCTGAAAATTTTTACTATCTGGCCCTTACAGAAAAAGTTTGCTGAATCCTGTGCTGAAGTTCTCTCCTCCTACACCCTAGGAAAAGGGCATGTAGATTTAGCGTGCTCTCATTCTATGACTTGAGTACCACTGCCCATTCCTTTCCCCTCCTCCTCAAACACCTGATACAACAAAAAAGGTAAAGGTTGATTTTTAACAAGCATATTGGGGCTTTTGTGTTTATTAAATGTCATCAGAACTTGCACATTTATTAAATGTGTTGCCTTTCCAAGAAGTTCCCTAAAGAAATTGCGCACTTAGGCTGGGCATGGTGGCTCATGCCTATAATCTCAGCACTTTTGGAGGCTGAGACAGGTGGATCACCTGAGATCAGGAGTTCGAGACCATCCTGGCCAACATGGTGAAACCCCATCTGTACTAAAAATACAAAAATTAGCTGGTCGTAGTGGCATGCACCTGCAATCCCAGCTTCTTGGGAGGCTGAGGCAGGAGAATCACTTGAATCCGGGAGGCGGAGGTTGCAGTGAGCTGAGATCACGCCACTGCACTCCAGCCTGGGTGATAGAGCAATACTCCTGTCTAAAAAAAAAAGAAAAAAGAAAAAAAATAAGAAAAACGAAATTGCACACTTATTCCAATGTGGCTGCCAGTGTGCTAGACATTGCAGGGGGTACTCTTCAGAGCCAAGTGATGTGACACCTGAGAAAATCCACGTCACCTTCTTTTTGGACCCAAAGCAGTGCAGCCTTATTGGAACATCTGCCTAGTTGCCATGGATCAATGTTGGCTTATTTTTTCAAACAATAACAAATTCAGCACTAAGGACATTCCAAGGAATTGGTTGCATGTTCTGAGGTTAGTTCCTTTAAAAGCGCTCAACATACGATGTCTTCAGAGGCAAGGTAGCCTCACCCAAGGACTTCAGAGTCAAAGTTAGACTTTGGAAACACCTTTTGGAATTGTAGTGCATGTTTTCAGCCTTTGGGCCATTTTATGTCTTACAGAATGAAATGCTCAGCGTGTGGCTCTCCTCTCTATTTAGGGACTATATCCATACTTCAAACGACTTTACCATCTGTCTTGTCTTTTCCCATCTCTTCCCAGCTGCTGTCAGTGGATTTTGCTATGGCATGGTAAATTGTACCCATTTGGCTAATAATGGCATGAGCTGAGGGTTGAGGAAGCCCTCTGCTCAGTTCCATTTATCATAGTCAAGTTTGGATGGGAAAGAGTACCCTGGGAGCTGGAATGTGGTATGCTGTGGATGGGCATGTCAGCATTCACTGGTTCTGCTCATATCATGGACCACAGTGTGCTCTGGACTTCTGGGGTGGAGGCAGTGTGGAGTTTGGTGGGTTTAGAAAACCATGAAATGTCTACTTATTGCTCCACATTTTTGCTTTCTCATTTTCCTTAAGCCCATTCTGCAGTGGGGGTATTGGTGTGGTCACTCCTGAAGTAAAAAGATAACAAGTTGCTTTTTAGGTTTTTTTTGGTCATTTCTTACTTCTTTTCCTCCCCTCCTTTGCATCCAGAGCCACTGTCTCCCACACGAAACGTCTTAAGTTTTATGAGCTCACAGTTGCTTCACTGATTTCTGTGCTGCCAGAGTCTGAGATGCAGGACTCTGGGGAGACTTGCTCAGATGTAAATAGCAGGCAAGTGGGACTTCGAAGTGTTTTTTTTTTTTTTTTTTTTTTTTTTTTTTTGAGCTTAATATCTGTTCTGGTAGTACTTAATAATCAAGTAATTTGTCTGTGAATCCTCCAAGGGTCGAACCTCACAGGACTTCCATCAATCAGCCAGCATCTGAAGGAACTTGTGCTTTGTTCATAAAATGCCTGGCATCACTGGTCCTTGGGAGATGGCCAAACTGGCATGGCTTGCCACCAAAAAGAGGGATGGGGGAGGGACTCTTTGCTAGAGAGCTTTTTGGCTTACAATTTTAAAAAAGGAAAGCAGGTAATTTCAGAACTGTTTACTGGAAGCACAGGACCTCAGTTTTGATGCTGAGAGAGGGAGAAGTTATCTTGGCAAGGGCTCTGTTTCGGTTTACTTCTTAGTATTCACAGGGGTAAGGAGCCCTGTTTAGTAGGTTGGACACGTTCCGGTGGGCAAAGCTTCTGGAGGTGGAATGATGGCTCTTTGTTCTCTCTTGGGGAGGTTGGGGAGTTGTTTGAAGACAGCTCAAGGCCGGGCAGAGATGGAATGCAGGGACTCTTAGCCCACATTCCTCCTCACTGCCTTCCAGAAAAGCCGAGATTGTTCAAAAGGACCATTAGACCTCCAGATAGCTCAGCTTTGCCCTTGGTTCTATTATTAGCCAATGGTCTACTGTTCTTCATGAGTGTCCGTGTGTCCATGTGATATCTGTGTCCCAGGTCTTACCTGTCACCGATTAAGCAGTCTCCAGCACCCACCCAAAGTTCTAAAAAGCTGCCGTCTGCCAGCCTCTCCCTTCAGCCTGCCATAGGGGGGCAATTTGTTTTTTCTTCCTATATCAAGAGTCTGCCCCATTTGGAAACGTAGAAAAAGAACCTTCCCTAGCGTCCTCCTTTAATGAGTGCCAGAGGCGATGCATGCTGGGAGAGTGTAGACCACCCCTAGGGAACATCTGATGACTTATCTTAGATCCCAGCTGGGGCAGTACAGGCTCCTCACTTGGTTTACCATTTCCACTTGAGGATTGCTGCTCTCCTCTGAGGGTTACCTTTGGTTGTTTGATTGACTGATCATTCACTATTAGCTCATTCATTCAACTTATCCAACATGTATTCATCCAACACTCATCCTATCACATTCCAAGCATTTGCCTACATGCTGTGTGACAACGTGGGGCAAAATCAGACAAAGGCCCTGTTCCTATATTCCTATTGGGGAAAACAGCCAACAAACAAACAAAAAGGAAACACACAAACATGGAAAAGACCCAAGAGTGGCAAATGCAACACAGAGAATGAAAGTAGGGTGATGTGATAGAGTGACTGGGTGGTTAGCTCAGATAGCATGGTCAGGACAACATCCATGAGCAGAGGACCTCAAACAGCAATCTGAAGGATAAGTAGCCAGACTTTCAAAGGTGAGGGTGAGGACTATTCCAGGTATAAGGATGAGCTGATGGAAAGAGCCTGCTATGAGCTAGACCTGACATGTAGAGGGGAACAAAAAAGAAGAAGTAATTCCAGCTACGGGGGAGAGTAAGGTGGGAGGATTGCATGAGGCCAAGAGTTTGAGACCAGCCTGGGCAACATAGAGAGACCCAATCTCCAAAAAAAAATTTAAAAATTAGCTTGGTATGATGGCTCACGGCTGTAGCCCCAGCTACTAAGGAGGCTGAGGTGGGAGGATCACTTGAGCCCAGTAATTGGAGGCTGCAGTGAGCTATAATCATCCTACTGCACTCCAGCCTGGGCAATGGAGTGAGACCACCTTTCTAAAACTAATAATAATAAAATTAAATTTTTACAAAAAGAGAGAAGACATCCCTTCCCCCCAGAGCTAATAATTTAGTTGGGAAGACAGACAGATAGATAGGCAGTTACAATGCAGTTAGATCAATGCTATGACAGGAAAAACAGACAGAAAGCTCTGGAAACATAGAGTAAAGGTTCTGAAGGCTGAGCGTAAGGATCAGAGAAGGCTTCTTGGAGGAAGAGGCATTTAAACTGAGTAGAAGTTAGCCAGGTCAACTGGGAGAGGATGTGTGGAGGGAAAAGTGCTCCCCTGTCTAAGCAGAAGGGACCACAAGTGTGAAGGGCCACTACTCACAGTGCAGCACATATCTGAGGAACCAAGAAATGCTCACAGAAGCTCAGGAAAGGGGAGGGGTTATGGGATATGAGACTGGAGAGCAGACACTGGCACGTTATGGGTTTGGGATTCTGGTTCTGACAATAATGGAGAAACCATTAAACAGTGTTAAGTTGGAGAGAGGCATGATCCAAATTATGTTTTGAAAAGACCATGGCTCGACCGGGCACGGTGGCTCACGCCAGTAATCCCAGCACTTTGGGAGGCGAAGGCAGGTGGATCACCTGAGGTCAGGAGTTTGAGACCAGCTTGGCCAAAATGGCGAAACCCTGTCTCTACTAAAAATAAAATACAAAAATTAGCCAGGCATAGTGGCACGTGCCTCTAGTCCCAGGTACTCAGGAGACTGAGGCAGGAGAATCACTTGAACCTGGGAGGCAGAGGTTGCAGTGAGCCGAGATTGTGCCACTGCACTCCAGCCTGGGTGAGACAGCGAGACTCCATCACACACACACACACACACACACACACACACACACACACACAGAGAGAGAAAGATAGAAAAAGAAAAGACCATGGCTCTGATTGCTAAGGGGAGAGTGGACTATAGGGGAGGAAGACTGGAGGCAAGAAGATCAGTTAGGAGACAAGTTCAGGCACTCAGGTAAGAGAGGATGTTGGTTTGGCCAGGGTGGTGGATGGAGATGAAGATAAGTGGACAGATTCATGAGACATGTAGAAGGTAAGACTGACAGGGCTTGATGAGGGAGTTGTATATGGAGGTGAGTGAAAGTGAAAGAGGAGTCAGTGATGCCCCTGAGGCTTTTGGCTGGAGCAAAGTAGACATCGGCTGGTGCTATTTAAAGAGATGGCAGAAGGTGAGCACTGTGGTGCATTCCTGTGGTCCCAGCTACTGTGGAGGCTGAGGCAGAAGGATCGCCTAAGCCCAGGAGTTTGAGGCTGCAGTGAGCTATAATGGTGCTACTGCACTCCAGCCTGGGTGACAGAGCAAGACTCCATCTCAACAATGACAACAGCAACAACAACAACAACAACAGCAACAATAATAAAGAGATGGCAGAGACAGAGTATGATATATGGTGAGGAGATGGAGGCAAGATGAGAGCTGTGCTCGGGACATTTTGAGTTTGAGGAGATGTCCAGCAGGCAGATGGAAATACAGGGGAGTGTTCTGACATAGGAAGAACTGTTAGTCCAGAGATGAGAGCTGTGACAGTCAAGGCCATGGGAATGGAGAGGAATGCTAAGAGAAACAGGCACATTTAGGGGTCACCGCATTTCGAGGTCAAGTGGAGAAGGAAGAGTAGCCAGTGAGATGGAGGAAAACCCAGAAGTTGTTTATTTGAAGCAGATGAGAGGAAAGACTGTTTCAAGGAGGAAGAAGCTGTTCATGTGTCTAATGCTACTGCTGAGTCTTCAGATTAAGACAGTAGAATGACTGTTGCATTGGCTACAGGGAAGCCATTAGTGTCCTTGACAAGATCTATTTCAGAGGAGGTGAGGGGGCAAGGAAGCCTGATATAAACAAGTGGAGAAGGGCATGGGATGTGAAAAAGTGGAGCAGCAACATTTGCAGGTTGGGGTGCAGCCTATGGTTGCCATCCTCCTGCCCTGCTGCAGGTCCTATATATGTATGTGTGTGTGTATATATATATTATATATATATATATATATATATTTTAATCAATGTATTTAGGTACTATAACAACCACAATAGTAACTGATCTCTGTAAAGGAATATTTAGGTTACAAAACACTTTTACAGGTTATCTACTCTGCTTACCAGCTTTTACTTACCAGTTTTCAACCAGTACTGCCTTTCAAAAACATGGAAAGATAATCTTCACTTAACCAAGATTAGTATTTTTCATTTTCCCCAGAAAGTCCAGCACGGGAGTGACTTGACATTGAAAAGCCTTACCAACAAATTAAGGAATGACATGTAGGCAGCACAGTCTTTCAAGGGGCTATTTTCCAAAACTTCATTTAAAAAACAGTTCTTGGCTGGAGTCGGTGGCTCACGTCTATAATCCCAGCACTTTGACAAGGCAGGTGGATCACCTGAGGTCAGAAGTTCGAGACCAGCCTAACCAATATGGTGAACCCCTGTTTCTACTAAAAATACAAAAATTGTTAGCCGGGCGTGGTGGAGTGCGACTGTAATCCCAGCTACTAGGGAGGCTGAGACAGGAGAATTGCTTGAACCCAGGAGGTGGAGGTTGTAGTGAGCCAAGATTGCGCCACTGCACTCCATCCTGGGCAATAAGAGCGAAACTCCGTCTCAAAAAAACAAAGAAACAAAACAAAACAAAAAAATCAAAGATGACTTAAAAGACTGGAGAGACACAAGAATCTTGGATAGGAAGACTCAGCATAGTAAAGATGTCAATTATCCCCCAAATGATCTACAGATTTAACATAATTCTTATCAACATCCCAGTAAATAAAATAAAATAAAAACCAGTTATTGCTCCAAAAGCAATTGAAATACACTTCTTTTTCATCGGGAAAATAGTGTCTAGGTTCTTAAGATGGCCCACAAATGCCCATTTTACCTCCCATAATTCTGCTGAGCTGCAGTTCACACACATTACACTAGCCTACATGTTGGGGCAATTCCCTCTGGAATTGGGGACTTCCACCAATTCCCTCTACTCCTTTAATGAGTATGATTTGCCTAAAAGGCCATGCCAGGAATTTAGAAGTCACCCTAGACCTCATCCTATTTCACACCTTCTATATCCAACTGGCCACTAAAGCTTATCATTACTACCCTTCTCAAATCCACCTCACCATGCCGTATTTCCATTGGCTTTTCCTTGATTCACGTCCTGAGTCCTAGTCTCGCTCATTCAAGTCTATGTGCAACCAGACATGATCATTTCTCTCTGTTCCTAAAAGTTCAGTAGCTTCCTATTGTCTGCAGTAGCATTTCTCAAACTGGTAAAAGAGTACCTTCAAAATTAAACAAAAAATTTCAAAAACATCCCCTACATAAATTGAACTGGATTAAACAACGTTTAGCAGGCCTCTCACTAGCAAGGTTGTGCAATCTTACAATGCACAATACTACATATTTTCCTGTCACGAGGAATCGGGGTGGGGGGAGCCCCAACCGGGTTCCAAGGATGAAGTTAAAACTTATTGCAAGACATGTAAGATCCTACAGACTCTGGCCCTGCCTAGTTGTCAATGCCATCTGCCATTCATCAATGATTATCATTCACCCATTACAAACCTTACGTGTCATTCACTTACAACACAATCTGTAGTTCTTCAAAGACCCCTACTGTTTCCTGACTCTAATTCTTTATATACAATATTCCTTTTGCCCAGAATGCCGCCCTTCTCTAACTTAGTCTGGCTGAAGAGCTCCTACTTGCTCTTCCAGGGCCAGCTCAGACTACTAAACTTTGATTGTCCTTTCCACCTCCTAGCAGACGACTCCTTCAACCTTTGTCCTGCCTCTGCAGATATCAGAGCACTTGTCCAACACTACTGAATTTAGAGACTAAAAACCTTAAAGTTTGGGAACCAGACAGGCATCCAGCAGTATAGCTGAATAAAGGAGACAGGGCAAGACTGGGGGAAAAAGGGATGGAATCCCTCTTCTTTATTTGGGCTAAATTTGACAACAAAATAATTTTGTCTTTGGTGTGCTCTTACATCTCATCCCTATCCTCCTTTCCCAGCTCTCCCAATACCCTGTGATATGGTTTGGCTGTGTCCCCACCCAAATCTCATCTTGAATTCCCACGTGTTGTGGGAGGGACCTGGTGGGAGGTAATTGAATCATGCTGGCAGGTCTTTCCCGTGCTGTTCTCATGATAGCAAGTAAGTCTCATGAGATCCGACGGTTTTAAAAAGAGGAGTTTCCAGCAGCATGAAAACAGATTGATACATCCCGTGTTCCCAGGTCCCTTAGTGGCCTCATGTGACTCTATACAACCCCCACCACAGCACTCTTCTTCAGATCAACTACTTGCTCTTCCTCTTAATTAGGAGTCCTTCTGTTCAGAAATTATTTTATTTTATTTTAGACAGAGTCTCACCTTGCTGCCTAGGCTGGAGTGCAGTGGCAGGATCTTGGCTCACTGCAGCCTCCACCTCTCGGGTTCAAGTGATTCTCCTGCCTCAACCTCGCGAGGAGCTGGGATTACAGGCTCCTGCCACCACGCCAGGCTAATTTTTTGTATTTTTAGTAGAGACGGGGTTTCACCACATTGGCCAGGTTGGTTTTGAACTCCTGACCTCAAGTGATCCACCTGCCTTGGCCTCCCAAAGTGCTAGAATTACAGGTGTGAGCCACCACGCCCAGCCCAGAAATTGATACATAAATGAGTGACAGCTTCTTGTGGCTATTAATCTAAGATGAATCGCTAAGAAACAAAATCTAAAAAGAAGTATGGAGAGGATAAGGGTAGCATGCACTGTATCACACAGAAAGGCCTGCTAACAGGTTCTTTGCCTGGAAACTAAGATTAGATCCTCAATGGGCTGAGCAGGAGAAGTCACTCCAGATAATTTTATATTCAATCAACATGTAACACCTAACACGCTCCTACTTGACACAGGTACACTCTTTCCTAAATGCGTTCCATTCCCTCAACTTTCCAAAGTTCCCATAAGGAGTCCTCCGGTGCGCTAGGAATCCAGCACACGCATGATAAAACTCCATCATTCTTTTTTTCATCGTTTTCAACTGGCTACTGTTAAGTGCACCATATGGGCCCTGAGAATGAAGCATTGAAAAAGGCAAATTCCTGGAGTTTACAATCTAGTGGAAGAGACAGATAAGGAAAACAATAAATAAACATGCCATTTTCCTGACAGCAATGAATGCATTCAAGAAAATAAAGCAGGGTAATAGGATGAGTAGTGATAGGGCAGGGGAGAAACAGAGTGTGAGAAGGGCTCCTTTAACCAGGATGGCAGAGAAGACCTCTCTGTAGGGAAGACATTTGCATTCTTTTTTCTTTTTCTTTTTCTTTTCTTTTCTTTTTTTTTTTTTTTTCTGAGATGGAGTTTTGCTCTTGTTGCCCAGGCTGGAGTGCAATGCCATGATCTCTGCTCACTACAACCTCTGCCTCCTGGGTTCAAGCAATTCTCCTGCCTCAGCCTCCCAAGTACCTGGAATTACAGGCACCCACCACGATGCCCGGCTAACTTTTGTATTTTTAGTAGAGATGGGGTTTCACTATATTGGCCAGGCTGGTCTTGAACTCCTGACCTCGTGTTCCCTCTCCTCAGCCTCCCAAAGTGCTGGGACTACAGGTGTGAGCCACCATGCCTGTCTGACATTTGCATTCTTAATAGAGTTCTATTTGTTTCCTTCCTCACAATGACAACCATAACAACTACATCTGCTGCTGCCACTGAAAATGAAGGTCAGAGTAAACGAGTTGCCTGTATTGGGTTCCTGGTCACCAGGGCTGCTTTTAACTCTGGCCAAGTGTATGTTGTCATCATCGATGACCCTGTCATTGACCTCAACTACATGGTCTACATGTTCCCTTCTGATTCCACCTATGGCAAGTTCCATGGCACACTCAAGGCTGAGAATGGGAAGTTTGTTATCAATGGAAATCCCATCGCCATCTTTCAGGAGCGAGATCCTACCAAAATCAAATGGGGTGATTCCGGCATTGATTATGCTGTGGAGTCCATTGTTGTCTTCACTCCCATGGGGAAGGCTAGGACTCATTTGTGGGGGCGGGGGGAGCCAAAAGGGTCATCATCTCTGCCCCCTTTGCTGATGGTCCCAAGTTTGTGATGGGCATAAACCATGAGAAGTACCCAAACAGCCTCAAGATCATCAGCAATGCCTCCTGCACCACAAGATGCTTAGCCCCCTGGTCAAGATCATCACCTGACCTGCCTTCTGGGAAGACCTGGCAAATATGTTGACATCAAGAAAGTGGTGAGGCAGGCATCTTCACCTGCCTTCAGGAGGGCCCCCTCAAGGTCATCCTGGGCTACACTGAGCACTAGGTTGTATCCTTTGACTTCAACAGCAACACTCAATATTCTACTTTTGATGCTGGGGCTGGCGTCACCTTGAATGACCACTTTGTCAAACTCATTTCCTGCTATGACAATGAATTTGGCTGCAGCAACAGGGTGGTGGACCTCATGGTCCACATAGCCTCCAAGGTGTAAGAACCCCCAGACTGCCAGCCCCAGCAAGAGCATGACAGGAAGAGACAGGCTGGACTCTCAGCTGTTGGGGAGTTCCTGCCGCACTCAGTCCCCCACCAAACTGGGATCTCCCCTCCTTAACACGATTTTCATGCCAGACCCCCTGAAGAATGGGAGGGGCCTAGAGATCCTCACCTTGTCATGTACAATCAATAAAGTCCCCTGTACTCAGCACCTCTGAAAAATCTGATCTCAAGAATTCTTAAGAAATGTAACTCGGCCGGGCGCGGTGGCTCAAGCCTGTAATCCCAGCACTTTGGGAGGCCGAGACGGGCGGATCACGAGGTCAGGAGATCGAGACCATCCTGGCTAACACAGTGAAACCCCGTCTCTACTAAAAATACAAAAAATTAGCCGGGCGTAGTGGCGGCGCCTGTAGTCCCAGCTACTCGGGAGGCTGAGGCAGGAGAATGGCGTAAACCCGGGAGGCGGAGCTTGCAGTGAGCCGAGATCGCGCCACTGCACTCCAGCCTGGGCGACAGAGCGAGACTCCGCCTCACAAAAAAAAAAAAAAAAAAAAAAAAAAAAAAAAAAAAAAAATTT
>NC_037689.1:133533959-133565821 GCF_003255815.1 Theropithecus gelada
AAAAAAAAAAAAAAAAAAAAAAAAAAAAAAAAAAAAAGGAATGTAACTCCATGAGATTTACAAGACTTCTTAAGTTCTACAATGAGAATTCCAGTTGTACCAGCAAAAACGTCTGGACACCATAGGTACAGAAAAGTATAAGGCCATACATTAAGATTTTTCTATTGCATTTGAAAATGTATAGTTGTTGGAGTTTTGTGAAAAATTGTAAAAATACAGAAAACTACAGAAAGTTACATCATACTTATGTTCCCATTATCCAGGACTAATGACTGTGAATATTCTGGCATATTAACTTCACATATTTAAAATTTTTATTGTGGAGAATTTCAAACATACATAAAAGTGGAGAAGAGAATAGAAGGAATAGTATGATCAATCTCCAGGTACCCATCAGTCAACTTCAAAAATGATCCTGCCATGGTGAACATTTTTTCATCTGTTCCCTTACCCATTTCCCTCATAAATTGTTTTGAAGGAAGTCCCATATATTATATAATCTTAACTACAATGTAATCAGTATACATCTGTAAAATATATCTTTGACATCCTCTTCACATTTATAATAGCCTCATGATATCACAATTTTTTTAAGTTTGTTTAAATTTGGTTCCAAATAAGGTCCACACATTGCAATTACTTGGTATGTGTCTCTTAATCTGTAAGTTCTCCCGCCATCCCTCTTTTTTTGTTTTTTGTTTTTTTTTTTTTTGAGACAGAGTTTCACTCTGTCCCCCAGGCTGGAGTGCAGTGGCACGATCTCGACTCCCTGCAACCTCTGCCTCCCAGGTTCAAGTGATTCTCCTGTCTCAGCCTCCAGAGTAGCTGGGATTACAGGTGCCCACCACCATGCCCAGCTAATTCTTGTATTTTTAGTAGAGACAGGATTTCACTATGTTGGTCAGGCTGGTCTCGAACTCCTGACCTCAGGTGATCCACCCACCTTGGCCTCCCCAAGTGTTGGGATTACAGGCGTGAGCCACTGTACCTGGCCTCTTTTTTCCCCCTTAAAATGTATTTGTTGAAAAAACTGGCTGTTTATCCTATAGAAGGTTCCACAGTCTGGAGTTTACTACTGCATCCCTGTGGTGTCATTTAACATGCTCTTCCGTTGTTTGAATTTCCTGTATGTTGCTGGTTGGATCTAGAAGCTTAACCAGATTTGGGTTTATTTTTTTGGCATGATCACTTCATTGGTGGTGGTGTGTCCTTCCATTAGGAGGTGCAGAGTTGTCATAATGTCTCTGTGTGATGTTAGCAGCTGTTGGTGCTCCACTGGGGGTTGCAAAGTGGTGATACTAGAATTCTGTCATCTCACCTTCATTTATTAGCTGGAATACTTCTATAAAAAGAAATGTCCCCTCACCTACTGTATGTTTCTATAAAAAGGCAGGAAAGATGCTTGATTTCTTCCCTTTACTTACCAGTTTTTAAAAATAATGAGCTGGGGCTGGGCGCAGTGGCTCATGCCTGAAATCCCAGCACTTTGGGAGGCTGAGGCAGGAAGATCTCTTGAGGTTAGGAGTTTGAGACCAGCCTGGCCAACATGATGAAACCCCATCTCTACTAAAAATACAAAAATCAGCTGGGCATGGTGGTACACACCTGTAGTCCCAGCTACTTGGGAGGCTGAGGCAGGAGGTTCACTTGAGCCCCAGAGAGGGGGAAGTTGCAGTGAGTCGAGATTATACCACTGCACTGCAGCCAAGGTGACAGAGTGTGATCCTGTCTCAATAATAATAATAATAATAATAATAATAATAATAATAATAGTAATAATGCTTGTTCCTTAGCACCCTCCAATAGTGAGATTTTTTTTCCCATCTCACTACAGGCAGGCTTTCACCCTTCACCATTCCACCTAAATGGCTCTTGTCAAGGTCATCGATGATCCTCATGATGTTCAATCCAATGATATAGCCCTTCATCCTCAACTTAGGTGAAGTGTCAACAGCATTTGACACACTCCTTTTGCAACATTTGTTTTTTCACTTTCTTTCTAGGATAATCTAGAACTGGTTTTCTTCCCGTCTCCTTGTCTATCTCCTTTGTTGATTTCTGCTCTTCTGCCTGACTTATTTTTTCTAAATGAGATATAAATCACATACCATAAAATGTAAACTTTCATAGTGTACAATTAAGTGTTGTTTTTTTTTTGTATGCTCACAGAGTTGTGCAATCATCACCACTAATTCTAAAACATTGTCATCACGCCAAAAAGTAACCCTTTATGCATTAGCAATCACTCTCCATCCCTACTGCTGGGCCCCTGACAATTATGAATCTACTTTGCATCTGTATGGATTTGCCTATTCTTCTCCTTCACTTCTTAACATTGGAATGCTCCAGAGCTCAATCCCTTTTCCTTTTTATCTATCCTTAGTCCTTGGTGATCTCATTCAGCTCTATGGATTTACATACAATCCACACAGTGATAACGCCAGCATGACTTCTCCCCTTAAACTCTAGATTTGGATACCCAACTGCCTATCTAAATCTGTCCCCATGGATATCTAATAGACACCCCAAACTTAACATGTTTCAAAACTAGCTGCTGATCTCCTAGAACCTGCTCCGCCTGTATAGCCTTCATCACAGATTATGACAATCTTATCCCTCCAGTTGCTCAGGCACCAAACCCTTAGAATCATCTTGGACTCTGTCCTCTCTCATTCACACCCCACATCTACTAAATCAGGAAAGCCTGTTGGCTCTAACTTCAAAATACAGCCAGAATCGGACTATGTCTTACAGCCTCCACTGCTATTACTCTTATCCAAACCACCATCACTTCTCATCTAGTTATTTCAGTGATCTCCCTTCTATCACACTTGTCCCTTCTACAGTTTATTTTCAACCCAGCAAAGGGTGATTCTTTAAATATGAGTTAGGTGATGATGATCATGTTATAATAACACCTATTCCACCTGCTACATGCCAAGCCCTACAAGGCCTTACATGATCTGACCCTGCTACTCTCCCTGTCATTCACTCATTCATTAATTCATTCATACCACTCCATACTGGCCTCTCTGCTGTTCTGAACCACCTCCTCAGCATGCTTCTATTTCAGGGCTCTTGAGTTGCTATTGTCTCTGCCTGAAACACACTTCCCCCAGGTATCATCATGGCTCCTGGCTCACTTATTCATTTCTATTAGGTCTTAGCTCCCTTGTCACCATCTTAGGTGACCAACCCATCCAAAACTGCCTCCCACCCCTAATCCCAGCATTCCTTATTCTCCTGCCCTGCTACATTATTCTCTATAGCAATTATTATCTTCTGACAAACTATGCATTTGACATTTTTGTTGATTGTTTGTTTTCCCTCAGTAGATTTAAAAACATTTTTTTTAAAGAATTATGCAAAAATAGAGATGAGGGTCTCGCTAGGTTGCCTAGGCTGGTCTTGAACTCCTGGGCTCAACTGATCCTCCCACCTCAGCCTCCCAAAGTGCCGAGCCAACCCCGCAGTAGATTTAAGGTCTCCTGTTAAATGATTTTCGTGACTTTCTTCTCTGCTATATTCCCAGCACCTAGAACAGTGTTTCACAAAAAGGTGCCCAATAAATATTAGTTAAATGACTGAATAACAACACCAGTAACCAAGTAACAGACACAAACTGTGTAGTTAGACAATTCACATTCATGATATCACTTCATTTTCATAACAACCCCAGGAAGGTGGACTATTGTCCGTATTTTACAGATGAGGAAACTGAAGAGTTGAGTGAATTTCCTAGATACACACACACCTCTGGTAAGTGCCAGAACGCCAAATCCAGCTTCTACAGGGTCACAGCTGTTCTTGCCTCCTCTCAAAGTGCCTTGCCCCAAAAGATGATTATTCTTTTTTTGAGACGGAGTTTCACTTTTGTCGCCCAGGCTGGAGTGCCATGGCACGATCTCGCCTCACTGCAACCTCCGCCTCCCTGGTTCAAAAGATCCTCCTGCCTCAGTCTCCTGAGTAGCTGGGATTATAGGCATGCACCACCATGCCTCGCTTTTTTTTTTTTTTTTTTTTTTTGGTATTTTTAGTAGAGATGGGGTTTCACTGTGTTGGTCAGGCTGGTCTCGAACTCCTGACTTCAGGTGATCTGCCTGTCTTGGCCTCCCAAAGTGCTGGGATTACAGGTGTGAGCCACTGGGCCTGGCCAAAAGATGATTACTCTATGGGTGTCTCCAGACTCTTAATGCAAACACGTACGTGGGACCCAAATAATGAGATTTCCATTTTAGGAGCTATCCAAAGGCAGGCAAGGCTTTGGAGGTTTATTTTGCTGTAGTGGCTGTGCATCTTTGGAGGTACAGCCACAAAGGACGAACTTGGTCCTACTCAGACTTCAGAGATAACAGAACTGACAAATGCATCAGTGGGAAAGAACAATGTGATGGGAGTAGGAGATTATTTTTTTTTCTGGAGTGAAAATTGTGTACAGCAGAGGCAATTTATCATGTCGTATCATCACTGAAATTATCTCCCTGCTGCCTGCCAGCCCAGCTTTGCTTCGGTAGCTTCCTTAGTGTTATTTAAGCAAATGAAATATGCTTGCTTTTAGCTTTACTCGTTTACATATTTTGTGCACTGCTTTAGTAAGAGAATGCATTTTAATAACTTTGATGTATCTAATAGTCATAGATATTTGTAACACTATTTTTGCAGTCATATAATAAAAACAAGCATTGCATTCTTGACAGGGTCAGATTGACCATCATTTGTTAGCATATTCCTTTATCTTTGATGTCAACAGCACTAAATTAGATACATTTTAAGCAAAAACACTTGAGCATAAAGACTTGGTGGGTTTTTCACACAGCTGGACTTCAGTTTTGGAGGGTCAAGGAGAGTGCAGTTGAAGAGGATGTTTTTAAAGGGGTCATAATAAGGCCCGTTTTAACGCTGCTTGAATGACGCAAGATTTTGAAATGGGAGGCCCCATAAATGGACTGGAGAATCGAGACAACATTTGGAACTGGTCTCTTTCCTATGAAAATACAACCTTGGAAGTTGGTATTAGCTCAATTTTATGGAGGCATCTTGGGGAAGTTGCAATAACCTTGCCCCCTGACTTCTATGTCTCATCCATTTCTAGTTAAAAAATGTTTACAGGCAGCCCCACTGACCACTTTTAAGAGATTGTAAAGAAAAAGTAATGAGTAATGATTGAACATAGGTATTAGCATGTTTCTTTTCTCAATATCTTTGAAATTCCAACTATCTTGTGCAGGATCTCAGGCATTAGGATTTTTTTTTATCTTACCTTATTATTTTTGGAGGGTAGGGGTGTGCAGAGTCTCACTCCTTCTCTCAGGCTGGAGTGCTGTGGCGCAATCTCGGCTCACTGTAGCCTCCGCCTCCAGGGTTCAAGTGATTCTCCTGCCTCAGCCTCTTGAGTAGCTGGGATTACAGGCACCTGCCACCACGCCAGCTAACTTTTCTCTTTTTAGTAGAGACGGGGTTTCACCATGTTGACCTGGCTGATCTCAAACACCTGACCTCAAGTTATCCACCTGCCTTGGCCTCCCAAAGTGCTGGGATTACAGGTGTGAGTCACTGCGCCTGGCCTATTTACTTATTATTGTTTTTTAGACAAGGTCTGGTTCTGTCACCCAGGATCGAGTGCAGTGACGTGATCTCAGCTCACTACCACCTCTGCCTCCCAGGCTCAAGCAGTCTTCCCACTTCAGCTTCCTGATTAGCTGGGACTACAGGCATGTGCCACCACACCCAGCTAATTTTTGTATTTTTGTTTTTATTTACTTATTTTTATGAGACGAGGTCTCCCTCGGTTGCCTTGGCTGGAGTGCAGTGGTATAACCTCGGCTCACTGCAATGTATGCCCTCTGGGCTCAAGTGATCCTCCTGCCTCAGCCTCCCAAGTAGCTGGGATCACAGGCATGAGTCACCGTGCCTGGCCAAATTTTTGTATTTTTTTGTAGAGATGCTATTTCACCATGTTGCCCAGACTAGTTTCAAACTCGTGAGTTCAAGCAATCCACCTGCCCCAGCCTCCCAAAGTGCTGGTATTATAGGCGTGAACCACTGTGCCCAGCCTTATTTTATTTTTTAAAACTTATTTTAGCAACAGTGTCTTGCTCTGTTGCCCAGGCTGGAGTGTAGTGATGTGATCATGGCTCACTGCAGCTTCAATCTCCTGAGCTCTAGTGATCTTGCCTTAGCCTCCTAAGTAGCTGAGATTGCAAGGAGTTTTCTTCTTATTACAGAATTCAAGTTGGCATCACCGTCACATCTAGCTGTAGGTTGAGCTCTGCCCTCCAGAGTGAACAGATATGCTCTCTTCCATATGTCAGCCCTTCCAATATTCAAAATTAAAAAAACCTCCCATGTTCCTTCCTACACTTTCATCTCAAGATCCCCTGTATATAGCAAGGTAAACTTTCTCATTACCATCTTAATTTTTGGTTTATATATCCTTTTAAATTTGTCAGAAACTTTTGGGTAGTGTTTCATCTGGTCTCTAAACCTAAGTCCAGTTATAAAGAAAATAACTGGCCGGGTGCAGTGGCTCACATCTGTAACCCCAGCACTTTGGAAGGTCGAGGCTGCCGGATCACTTGAGGTCGGGAGTTCAAGACCAGCATGGTTGACATGATAAAACCCCGTCTCTACTAAAAATACAAAAATTAACCAGGCGTGGTGGCACATGCTTGTAGTCCTAGCTACTCGGGAGGCTGAGGCAGGAGAATCCCTTGAACTTGGGAGGCAGAGGCTGCAGTGAGCTGAGATCACGCCATTGCACTCCAGTCCGGGTGATGGAGTGAGACCCTATCTCAAAATAAATAAATAAAATGCCATTATATTAAGTGCACAACTATACTGTAAAATAAAATTCAAATGAGGAAACATGACTTCCAAGGACTGTTCACTGACAGAAAATAAAACATTTTGTTTTACAGTTAATTTATTCATTTATACACTGAAATACCTCATGCTTTTCAAAGGAAATATATGCAAAAAAACTTGGGGCAGAAATGAATAAACTGAACCTCAACACTCAGTTGTTTCAGGATATGAAATCTCAAAAATCTTTCTGTAGTGGCTGGTGATTGGCACTTGTGAGAGTTTAGTGTCCTAAAACAAGCTCTCGGACAGATTATCAATGTGTGCATTTTTACACTGAAAATACCACAAAAGGGCTGGGCAAGGTGACTCACGCCTGAAATTCCAGCACTTTGGGAGGCCGAGATGGGTGGATCACTTGAGGCCAGGAGTTTGAGACCAGCCTGCCCAACGTGGTGAAATCCTATCTCTACAAAAAATACAAAAATTAGCTGGGTGTGGTGGCGGGTGCCTGTAGTCCCAGCTACTAGAGAGGCTGAGGCACGAGAATTGCTTGAGCCTGGGAGACAGAGGCTGCAGTGAGCTGAGATCACGCCACTGCACTCCCGCCTGGGCAACGGAGTGAGACTCCGTCCCAAAATAATAATAATTAAATAAAAGAAAATAACTCATTGACTTTTGCTCAACATTAAAATTGTTATGAATTTAACATTCGAATATTCTAATGAATATTGGAAAGATAGTCAGAAGGCTTTACTTTATTTTCCTAGTTAATAATTCTTTCAACAACCCCATTCTGTCCTACATGAAATAATTAGGATTCAAAGAGATTTGAAAATGATGGGCTGGAACCAACAAGATGAAATATAAGAGATTTTGCATCTGCTAAAGCAGCTTAAATTGCATGAACTTTTAAAATTGTCATGTCACATGGCTGACTCACACAAAACTTGTGGTCAACTGAAGCCCCCACGTCTTTCTCTGTGGTGCCAAATAGGTCTTTCTCATGCTCTACTTTAAAAATACTAGATATTATAGATTATCTTATTCGTTTCAACTTATTTTTCTTGCATGTCTGGATTTTTAAAAAAAATTATTAAAGTATAACTTACGTAAAGTCCATAGGTCTTAAGTGTATAGCTTAGCACACACACACACAAACACACATATTTTTTATAAAACCACCACTCAGATCAAGAAACAGAACATTACCAGCATCAAAAAGAGTCCCCTGTGCCTCCTTCCAAGGTTGGTTTTGCCTGTTTTTGAACTTTGTATAAATGGAATCATACGGAATGTACTCATTTGTGAATGGCTTTTTTGTTGCTTGTCTTTGTGTCTGTGAGATTCATCCATATTGTTGCGGATAGCAATAGTTTGCTCTTTTTTATTACTAAGTAGTAGTTCATTGAATGAATCTATTTAAAAAATTTTTTTTTTTAATTTTTGAGACAGAGTCTCACTATCTCACCTAGGCCGGAATGCAGTGGCACAATTTTGGCTCACTGCAGCCTTCACCTCTGGGGCTCAGGCAATCCTCCCACCTCAGCTTCCTGAGTAGCTGGGACCACAGCTGGGTACCACCAAACCTGACTAATTTATTTATTTTTATTTTTTGTAGAGACAGGGTCTCACTATGTTGCCCAGGCTGGTCTTAACCTCCTGGGCTCAAGCCATCTTCCTGCCTTGGCCTCCCAAAGTGCTAGCATTACAGGCATGAGCAACCGCACCTGGCCAAATGAATCTAATACAATTTGTTTATCCATTCTCCTTGATGGAAATTGTGGATGTTTCCAACTGCTGGCTAATATAAATAATGCTATAATGAACATGCTTGTACACATCTTTTGGCAATACATGGATTTATGTTAAGTATAAACCTGAAATGACACTTGCTGGATCATAGAGTATATGTATGTTTAGCTTTAGTATATATTGTCAAACATTTTAAAAAGTGATTGTGGGCCAGGCACAGTGGCTCACACCTGTAATCCCAGCACTCCGGGGGGCTAAAGAGGGCGAATCACTTGAGCTCAGGACTTTGGGACCAGCCTAGGCAACAAAGTGAGACCCCTATCTCTACAAAAAATAGAAAAATTAGCCAGGCATGGTGGCACGTGCCTGTAGTCCCAGCTACTTGGGAGGCTGAGGTGGGAGGATGACTCAAAGCCTGAGAGGCAGACGTTGCAGTGAGCCATGATCGCACCACTGCACTCCAGCCTGGGTGACAGAGCTAGGCATTGTCTCAAAAAAAAAAAAAGTGATTGTGGCAATTTACACTCTATGATGCTGTTTTATATGTCCTTGGTTAGGCTATACTCTTCAGTTACTCAATCAAACATCAATCTAGGTGTTGCTGTGGAAGTACTTTGTAGATATGATGAAAGTCCACAGTCAGTTGACTTTAAGCATGAGAGATTATCCTAGATAATCTTGGTGGGCTTGATTCCGTCAGGTGGAAAGCCTTAAAAGAGCAGAGCTGAGGCTTCTCAGAAGAATAAATTTTGCCTATGGATAGCAGATTCAGCGTATGCCTGAGAGTTCCAGACTGCCCTTTTTCCAGTCAGCCTTCCCTACAGATTTCCAGTCAGCCTTCCCTACAGATTTCAGTCTTGTCTAGCCAGACTCCACAATTGCATAAGCCAATTTCTTGCAGTAAGTCTTAAAATATATCTCCTATTGGTTCTTTTTCCCTGGTTAAATCCTGACTGATACAAATTTTGGCATCAGAAATAGGGTGTTGCTGCAACAAGTACCTAAGTATGTGGAAGTGGCTTTGGAATTGGGTAATGGGTAGAGGCTAGAAGAATTTTGAAGAGCATGATAGAAAAATCCTACATTGCCTTGGATAGACTATTGATACAAATATAGATGTTAAAGATTCTGTTAGGAAGGGCTCAAAAGAAAGTCAGGAGCATGGTAGAAAAACCTGTATCTTCTTAGAGAATACATATGTCATTATAAAGAAAATATTGACAAGACACTATACCCTCCCCATTTTTCTTTTCTTTCTTTTTTCTGGGGGGTGGGCAGGGTCTCACTCTGTCATCCAGGCTACAGTGCAGTGGTGCAATCTCAGCTCACTGCAACCTCTGCCTCCTGGGTTCAACTGATTCTCATGACTCATCCTCCTGAGTAGCTGAGACTATAGGCCTGTGCCACCATGCCTGGCTAATTTTTGGATTTTTAGTAGAGATGATGTTTCAACATGTTGTCCAGGTTGGTCTCGAACTCCTGACCTCAGGTCATCCACCCACCTCAGCCTCCCAAAGTGCTGGGATTACAGGCATGAGCCACCGCACTTGGCTTCATTTTACAAATATAGATAAATCAAAAATTACTTTTTAAAAATGTTCAAGGGATTCACAGGTAAGCAGGAAAAAGAGAAACAGAGGAATGAGAGATAGAGGGAACAAGGAGAAAATAAATAATAAAACAGCAAATAAAGTATAACAGAGCAATAGTTATATTAATGTAAATGATCTAAATATGCCTATTCTGTTCCTCTGACAAACCCTGGTAATACACTTCCTGTCATTTTAGCTAGCTTATATTAACCAGATACCAAAACAGACAGATAGTACACACACATACACACACACACCCCCCACTACACGTCAATATTGTTCGTGATAGACACAAAAATCCTTCACAAAATATTAGCAAATAAAATTCAACAATGTACAAAAATAATTACATACCATGAGCAAGTGAAATTGAATCCCATTTTGCAAGGGTGGTTCAACGTCTGAAAATCAACCAATGTAATTCACTATATGAACAGGCTAAAGAAAAATCACATGATCATAATGATTATGTCAATTGACACTGTAAATGTATTTGACAAAATTTAACACCCATTTATGGTTTAAAACCTCTCAGAAAAAATGGGAATAGAAAGAAAATTCCTCAACTTGATACCAAGCAGGTATTAAGTTGGTGCAAAAGCAATTGCTTTTTTATCATTAAAAGTAATGGCAAACCTGGCCAGGCACGGTGGCTCCTGCCTGTAATCCCAGCACTTTGGGAGGCTGGGGTGGGCAGATCACTTGAGGTCAGGAGTTTGAGATGAGCCTGGCCAACATGCTGAGACCCCATCTCTACTAAAAATACAAAAATTAGCCATGTGTGGTAGCGCACACCTGTAATCCCAGCTACTCAGGAGGCTGAAGCAGAGGAATCTCTTGAACTCGGGAGGTGGTGGAGGTTGCAGTGAGTGGAGATCATGTCACTGCACTCCCCACTCTCAAAAATCAAACAATAAATAAAATAAAATACAAAATAAAAAATAATCACTTTTCTATATATCAGCACTGCACATGTAGAAAAGGAAATTTCTTTCTTTTTTTTTTTTTTAAGACAGGGTCTCGCTCTGTCACCCAGGCTGGAGTGCAATAGCGAGATCTCAGCTCACTGCAAACTCCGCCTCCCGGATTCACACCATTCTCCTGCCTCAGCCTCCTGAGTAGCTGGGACTACAGGCGCCCACCACCACGCCCGGCTAATTTTTTGTATTTTCGGTAGAGACGGGGTTTCACCGTGTTAGCCAGGATGGTCTCGATCTCCTGACCTCGTGATCCACCCGCCTCGGCCTCCCAAAGTGCTGGGATTACAGGCGTGAGCCACCACGCCTGGCCGAAAAAGAATTTCAAAACACAATACCATTTAAAATTGCTGCCCAAAAGAAAATCCTTACATATAAATCTAACAAAACGTGTGTAAGACGTGTGCAGAAGATTCCAAAATTCTGATGAAAAAAAATCAAAGATGGCCAGGCATGGTGGCTCACGCCTGTAATCCCAGCACTTTGGGAGGCCAAGGTGGGCAGATCACCTGAGATCAGGAGTTTGAGATCAGCCTGACCAACATGGTGAAACCCCATCTCTACTAAAAACACGAAACTAGCTGGGCGTGGTGGCACTTGCCTGTAATCCCAGCTACTTGGGAGGCAGCCTAGGCAACAAGAATGAAAATCCGTCTCAAAACAACAACAGCAGCAGAAAAGAAAAAAAACAAAACAAAACAAGAAAGGAAATAATCAAAGATGACTTAAAAGACTGGAGAGACACAAGAGTCTTGGATAAGAAGACTCAGCATAGTAAAGATGTTAATTATCCCCCAAATGATCTACAGATTTAACATAATTCCTATCAATATCCCAATAAGGTTTTTGTGGTTATAGATAGATGTATTCTAAAATTGAAATGGAAGGGCAAGAACCTTGAATAGCTTAAAACAATTTTGAGGAAGAAGGATAAGGTGGGAGGAATCATTCTACCCAATATTAAGGCTTCCCAGATAGCTGTGGTAATCAATACAGTGTGGTGTTGGTATAAAGATAGTCACATAGACTGGTGTTTAGCGGGAGTAGGGCAGGTATTATCTAAAAAAGTTTCTCTTCCATTAGGGCCATCCTTTTCCTAATCCCTTGGGTAGGGAGAGCAGGCTCTTCTTGGAGCCTTTTTTTTTTTTTTTTTTTTTTTTTTTGGTCTGTGCCTGTTGGAGGTTCCAACTTTCAGGCTTCTCTGGCACCCTGTTTGGAAAATATAAGGGGCCAAAGGGAAACCCAGAAAGCACAGCACCATGTTGTTCCCCAAGTTCCCTGCCAAGTTAACCTTCTTCTTTCCACCTGTCATAGTTTGTTCAAGCTGTTAGAACAAAACACCATAGACTGAGTGTCTTATAAACAATAGAAATGTATTCCTCCCAGTTCTGGAGGCTAGGAAGTCCAAGATCTAGGTGCCAGCAGATTTAGAGTCTGATGAGGGCCCATTTTCTGGCTCATAGACAGTGCCTTCTCACTACGTCCTCACATGGTAGAATGGGGGAACACGTATCTTCAGGCCACTTTAGTAAGGGCACTAATTCTATTAATGAGGACTCCACCCTCATGACCTGTTCACCTCCTAAAGGCCCCACCTTCTAATGTCATCATCTTGGGGGTTTAGGATTTCAACATTTGAATTTGAGTAGGACACAAACCTTCAGACCACAGCATCACCTTTGAAAGTCTTCATATGTTTGTTTGTTCTGCTATGCCCAGACTTTTTTAGTTGTAAGAAGGGCTTTTTTTTTTTTTTTTTTTTTTTTTAGACAGGAGTCTTGCTCTGTTGCCCAGGCCAGAGTGTAGTGACAGTGGCACGATCTCCGCTCACTGCAACTTCCACCTCCCGGGTTCCAGTGATTCTCGTGCCGGAGCCTCCCGAGTAGCTGGGATTACAGGTGCACACCTAGCTGTTTTGTTTGTTTGCTTGTTTGTTTGCATTTTGTATTTTTAGTAGAGATGGAGTTTCACCATTCACCATATTGGCCAGGCTGGTCTGGAACTTCTGGCCTCAGGTGATCAACCCGCCTTGGCCTCCCAAAGTGCTGGGATTCCAGGTGTGAGTCACTGTGCCTGGCCCCTTTTGTGGTATTTCCAGTGTAAAAATGCACACATTTATAATCTATCTGAGAGCTTGTTTTAGGACACTAAATGCTCACAAGTGGCCTGTAAACACAGCACTTTGAGAGGCCCAGGTGGTGAATCACCTGAGGTCAGGAGTTGAAGACCAGCCTGGCCAACATGGTGAAACCCCATCTCTACTAAAAATACAAAAAGTTAGCCAGGTGTGGTGGTGCGCACCTGTAGTCTTAGCTACTCGGAACACTGAGGCAGGAGAATTGCTTGAACCTGGGAGGTGGAAGTTGCAGTGAGCCGAGATTGTGCACTGCACTCCAGCCTGGGCAACAGAGCAAGACTCTGTCTCAAAAAATTAAAATAAAATAAAATAAAAAATGCTCACAAGTGCCAATCATTGGCCACTACAGAAGGTTGTTTTGGATTTCATGTCCTGAAACAATTAAGTGTTGAGGTTCAATTTATTCAATTCTGTACCAAGTCTTTTGAATACATTTCCTTTGAAAAGTGTGAGGTATTTCAGTGTATAAATGAGGAAATTCGCGGTAAGATTTAATGTTTATTTTCCGGCCATGAACCGCCCTTCCCAACAACAGTCATGTTGCCTCATTTGAATTTTATTTTATAGTATAGTTGTGCTTTTAATATGACAGTATTTTTATGTGTTTATTTATTTATTTTGAGACACGGTCTTGCTCTGTCACTCAGGCTGGAGTGCAGTGGTGTGATCTCGGCTCACTCCAACTTCCACCTCCCAGGTTCAAGTGATTCTTCTGCCTCAGCCTCCTGAGTAGCTGGGACTACAGGCAGCACGTGCCACCATGCCTGGCTTACTTATTCTTTTGTATTTTTAGTAGAGACGGGGTTTCATCATGTTGGCTAGGCTGGTCTCGAACTCCTGACCTTAAGTGATCCACCCACCTCAGCCTCCCAGAGTTCTAGGATTACAGGCGTAAGCCACGGTGCTTGGCTGGCTCTTTCATCTTGATAGGACCAGGAAGTCAGATTTCTTTCTGGGCCTTTTTGAAAACTGATGCTGTCATGCAAGGTGTTTAACCACCTCTTCCAAGTTTTATGCCACTTCCACATTCAGTTTCTTTTTCTTTTATTTTTTTGAGATGGAGTCTCACTCTGTTGTCCAGGCCGGAGCGCAGTGGCACAATCTGGACTCACTTCAACTTCCGCCTCCCAGGTTCAAGTAATTCTCGTGCCTCAACCTTCTGAGCAGCTGCGATTAAAGGCATGCACCACCAACCCCAGGTCTGTTTTTTTTTGTTTGTTTGTTTGTTTTTTTGTATGTTTAATAGAGACGAGCTTCGCCATGTTGACCAGGCTGGTCTCGAACTCTTAGCTTCAAGTGATCTGCCCACCTCGGCCTCCCAAAGTGCTGGGATTACAGGCGTGAGCCACCATGCATGACCCAATTTCCAGTGTTCATTCCAGTTACTGATAAGAAATGTTGAGCTTAACAAACAAAGAAGTAGTTTACCCTGCTTACTAACCCTTCTTTCACTTTTTGTGCTTTATTCCTAGTCTATGTCCTGCCTTTCACAGTTTCCTGGCCAATACTCCCAATTCTACATACTAGCTCTAATTTGTCTATTCCTTGATTATTCTGCTTCTGTGATTTTTATTCCTGGTCCACCACAGAATAGCACTGCCAGTAACCCCATTTACACTTAAAGTATATAAAAAAGCTCTTGGTTACATGAAAATAATCTGGTGACGGTGTCTATATACATTAATGTTTGGGAACACCATTTAACTTACGGGATTTACACACACACACATACATGTAGTCATGTGCCATGTAAAGATGGGGATGAAACCACCTTTGCAAAAATTATAACAGTGAGAAGATTATGACAGTGAAAGAGATCTAATTTAACCAACCCCCATTTTCCTTTAACATCTAAACTGCCCTTAGTCATCTCTGGGCTTTGACCAAGCTAACTTGGGGAGAAATTTACTATTTATTTATTTATTTAGAGATGGAGTCTCGCCTTGTTGCCCAGAGTGGAGTGCAGTGGCGCAATCTTGGCTCACTGCAACCTCCGCCTCCTGGGTTCAAGTGATTCTCCTGCCTCAGCTTCCCGAGTAGCTGGGACTACAGGCATGTGCCACCATGCCCAGCTAATTTTTGTACTTTTAGTAGAGACAGGGTTTCACCATGTTGGCCAGGATGGTCTCGATCTCTTGACCTTGTGATCTGCCTGCCTCAGTCTCCCAAAGTGCTGGGATTACGGGCGTGAGCCACTGCGCCCAGTCAAGATTTAGTATATACTTCAAATGGTAATAACCCTTCCCCCAAAACTAAACTGCCTTTGTAAAGCTAGTGAAAGACCACCAGGTTAGGAGGATGAGAGGAGACTGAATTCTGCTAAAGTGTGGATATAAACGATTACCACCCATTTTTCCTGAGATGACAAGATTTACAACCTCCCCAATTACTCCTACAGATAACATCACTATCGTAGAACCCAAGATTGTCCTTTTGAGATGTCTTCTCAGGTTTTTCATTTCCGACAATCAATGGCTCCACCCAGACCCACCAAGTGGTCCTGTGGCCCAACCAAAAGTGGACTCAGCACACACGAGGACCATTTTCCACACTCCTATGATTGCATCCCCAACTAATAAGCGCCACCCATTCCTCAGCCTGCCAAACTATCCTTGAAAAATTCTAACCTCTGAATTTTGTGGGAGGCTGTGATAATAAAACTCTGGTCTTCTGTTCAGTTGGCTCTGTGTGACTTAAGCTCTTTCTCTATTACAATTCCCTGTCTTGATAAATTGGCTCTATCTGGGCAATGAGAAAAATGAACTCATTGGATGGTTACAGGGATATGCTCTGAGAAATGTATCATTAGGCAATGTTGTCATTGTGTGAACATCATAGAGTGTACTTACACAAGTAAGTGTACTACACACCTAGGCTATTTGGTATCACCTATTCCTCCCAGGCTAAAAACCTGTACAGTATGTTATTGTACTGAATACTGTAGGCAATTGGAACATGCGGTAAATATTTGTGTATTTAAACATATTTAAATATAGAAAATGTACAGTAAAAATATGGTACAAAAGATAAAATAAAAGTATTAATACACCTAAGAAATATAGAGTATTTACCATAGATGGAACATCCGGGACTGGAAGTTCCTCTGGGTGAGTCAGCGAATGGGTGGTGAGTGAATGTGAAGGTCTAGGACATTACTGTACACTACCGTAGACTTTATAAACACTGTATACTTGGGCTACGCTAAATTTGTAAACAAACAAACAAACAAAAAAGTTCTTTCTTCAATAATAAATTGTGGCTCATGCCAGTAATCCCAGAACTTTTCGAGGCTGAGGTGGGCGGATTGCTTGAACTCAGGAGTTCAAGACTGGCCTGGGCAACATGGCAAAACCCCGCCTGTACAAAAAATACAAATATTAGCTACAGGCATGTGCCTGTAGTCCCAGCTACTCGGGAGGCAGAGGTGGAAGAATCACTTGAGCCCAGGAGGTTGAGGCAGCAGTGAGGCATGATTGCACCTCTGCACTCCAGCCTGGGTGACAGAACAAGACTCTGTCTCAAAAATTAATTAATTAATTAATTAACTTTAGCATACTGTAACGTTTTCATTTTATAAACTTTATTCATAACACTGCTTAAAATACAAACATTGTACAGATGTACAAAAACATATTTTTCTTTATATCCGCATTCTATAAGCTTTTCTCTATATTTTTTAACCTTTTAAACATTTTTGCTAAACCTAAGACACAAACACACACATTAGATCAGGCATACACAGTCAGGATCATCAATAACACAGTCTTCCACCACCACATCTTGTTCCCCACTGGAAGATCGTCAGGGGCAATAAACATGAAGCTGTCATCTCCTGTGATAACAATGCTTTCTTCTGGAATATGTCCTGGAGGAACTGCCTGAGGTTGTTTTACAATTAACTTTTTTCTATATAGTAGAAGGAGTCTACTCCAAAGTAATGCTAAAAAGTATAGCATAGTAAATATATAAACCAGTAACATGGTCATTTACTATCTTGTTTTAGTTCAAACATTTAAGTTAGGCACAGTGGCTCGTGCCTATAATCCCAGCACTTTGGGAGGCTGAAGTGGGAGGACTGCTTGAAGGCAGGAGTTTGAGAATAGCCCGGGCAACATAGCGAGACCTCTTCTCTACAGAAAAAAAAACAAAACAAAAAACAAAAAACAAAAAACAAAATTAGCTGGGTGTGGTAGTGTACACCTGTAGTCCCAGGTATCCAGGAGACTGAGGTGGGATAATTGCTTGATCCCAGGTGTTAGTGGCTGCCACTGCACTCCAGCCTGGGCAACTGAGCAAGACCTCATCTCTTAAAAAAAATTATTGAGCATTTTTTATGGGACAAGCACTGTGCAAGGTGCTGGGACGTAAGAGTAATTACAACAAAGTCCCTCAAGGAGCTCATAGTCTAATGGCAAACCACAGAGTTAACAGAGGCGGAGTGGTAAATGACTTACGCAATGAGGTGGAAATAGCTAGGTATGTGGAAACGTGGGACTAGAGCTAGAGAGAGGGCATGGTAGAACTTACTGTAAGTAAAACCCCTTTGATTGAAGAGCTGGGCTGCATACAGAAACACATTACAAAATCTGCTTACAAAAACCTTGAGTTTCCAGTTTTCCCCACAACTGAATTTATGTCTCACAATGAATTAATCTATCATTTGACAGCATTTCTATACTTGGCCCCAAAGCCTTGGAGCATGCCATCAATCTGCTGAGACACAGCAATTTAGTAGACAGCTTAAAATCAAGAAGTATCCGACTCCAATTTTAGCATTAGGAACTATATTAAAACACTTCAATTAAATGAATGAATGTAAATGTACAGCACATTTACGATACTTCTACATGTAGCAGTTTGGAAAAACTCTCCTCTAATCCTCATCCAGAGTATTCTAATAATTGATAGATACCAAAGAAATTAGATAATTTGTCACTTTCCAATATACACACTATTTCAGCTGTACAAGGGCAAAAAGTGTTGCCTGAAAGTAGTGGATAAGTAATCTAAGCTCTATACAGATATATACAAAGACATCACATTTGGATCCAATGTACAACGGTAACTGCAAACATGAACCAGTGTAAGGCAATTTCTTTTGTGATATATGACATAATCCCTGAAGGAAAGGATAGAGTCCTCAAACAACCGTCCATTTCAGGCCTGTCATTTTCATGACATCCTTTGTGATGAAGCTATTTCAGGAGGCAAGATGTCTATTCCGATGACAAAAAGCAGTGCATAATTATACATTGAGTTGTTTTCAAATGTGCAAACCAGAATTATTCAGGAATCTAAGTCGTGAATTACTGAAAAATAATACTGGTGGTAATGCTGCTACTAACAGAAAACAAGAGCACTCCATGTCCATTGCTGTAAGAATCAAATGTGATGTATAATTCTCCACAGAGGATGTTCCCCCAGAACCTCAATACCTGAATTTCCAAATGTTATCAGTTGCTCATGTCAAGCAATTTTTCACTTTGCTGAGGACTTTCTTCTTCTTTCTTCTTCTTCAGGGCGTTCTGTACATCGGCTGTCAGATGAAGTCCCAGTGCTCTCAGATGAAGTCCCGGCACCCTCAGATGAAGTCCCGGCACCCTCAGACGTGCAGTTATCTTCGTAATCCTTCTTCAATAGACACAAACAGGCGTTACCAGGTCCATTGGTGTTATTTACATGTAATAAGAAAGAGTCTTCAGAAACTGGAATTTCCAGTGTGATTTCTACTGGCGCGCTAACTACAAAAATGGTCTGTTCCTGGAAAGGTTCCAAGTGGTGAATGTCTTCATGCGTAACATATGCTAGTTTTCCCAATTCTTTGTCATTTGTTAACTCACACAGTTGCTGAGAACAATCTCCAATTAGCTTATCCAAGGCATCTTCTGTTGCTGATAATTTGGAAAGTTCCTCCTCTAACTTTTTTTCTTCGGGTGTTGCTCCAGAATTAAAATCAGGTCCAATCCACTGAATATGGTTCTTAGGCATTTTTTTAATTAGTTTGACTCCTTCTAAGACACTGACGATGTCATATATTCTTCGTCTGTGCACTGCTAGTTTCGCTGCAACCTGGCTTAAGTTAAGAACACCTCCAGGAGCTGATTTGAGAATGTCTATAAATTTTCGCGTTGTACAAGCCAGTGATGCCTTATTATGAGGCTTCATATTTACAGTTTCTCTTTCAGACTCAGGTTGTACATCATCTTTGGAATTAATCCTTATTGTTGATGGCAATGGGTACTCTGCATTGGTGGCGTCTCGGCGGCGAACCGTCTCCTCTGCCGGGTTAATGGGCAGGTTGGTCAACTTTCCTGCAGGCTGCTGTTGACTCATGCTGCTCGGCCTGACGGCCCGCGGCCCTCACACCCCGCAAGCTCTCTGGCCTTCTCTCGAGCAGCTCGAGCACCGCTCCCAACTCACCAACTTCTGAATATTCAGCACGAAGCGGGTCCAAGGCCTGCTCGGAGGTGCAGTTCGACTAGGCCTTCTGGTTCACCAGAAAACGCGCCACAGCCCTACGCGCCGCGCCACGGCCCAGCCCGGGAGCTCCAGATGCAGACGGAAGTGGGCAGGGCGACACGAGCGGCTCTCGGGTGGTCTGGCTCAACCGTCTGCCCACATGTGCACTGCTGACAATTGTTACCAATTATGTACTGTACAGAAATGCATTTGTTATACTTTTATACCACAAGCAACGCAGTAGCTTCTTTTACAGCAGCATTACGACAAACACGTCCGTAATGCATTGTGCTACCACGACACTAGGTGATAGGAATTTTTCTGCACCGTTATAGTCTATGGGACCACCATTATATGTAAAAGTCCATGGTTAAATGAAAGGTCATTAATGTGATGCATGGCTGTATGTGTATAGTTTTATACACTTTATTTATTTATTTATTTATTTATTTATTTATTTATTTATTGACAGAGTCTCGCTCTGTCACCCAGGCTGGAGTGCAGTGGCACAATCTCAGTTCACTGCAACATCCGCCTCCTGGGTTCAAGCAGGAGGCTTGCCTCCCCCTCCTGAGTAGCTGGGATTACAGGCACCCACCACCATGTCTGAATTTTTTTTTTTTTTTAAGTAGAGACAAGGTTTCACCATCTTAGCCAGGCTGGTCTTGAACTCCTGACCTCGTGATCCACCCACCTTGGCCTCCCAAAGTGCTGGGATTATAGGTGTGAGCCACCGAGCCTGGCCTAGGTTTCTTTTTTTTTTCTTTCTTTTTTTAATGGAGTCTCCCTCTGTCACCCAGGCTGAAGTGCAGTGGCGTGATCTCAGCTCCCTGCAACCTCCTCCTTCCTGGGTTCAAGCAATTCTCCTGCCTCAACCTCCCAAGTGATTGTGATTACAGGTGCACACCACCATGCCTGGCTAATTTTTGTATTTTTAGTAGAGACGGGGTTTCACCATGTTGGCCAGGCTGGTCTGAAACTCCTGGACTCAAGCGATCTGCCCACCTCTGTCTCCCAAAGTGCTGGGATGACAGTCGAGAGCCACTGCGCCTGGCCGGCTCTTTCATCTTAATAGGACCAGGAAGTCAGATTTCTTTCTGGGCCTTTTCGAAAACTGATGCTGTCATGCAAGATATTTAACCACCTCTTCCAAGCTTTCACCTTCAGTTTCTTTCTTTCTGTTTCCTTCTTTCTTTCTTTCCCTCTCTTTCTTTCTTTCTCTTTCTTTCTTTCTTTCTTTCTCTTTCTTTCTTTCTTTCTTTCTTTCTTTCTTTCTTTCTTTCTTTCTTTCTTTCTTTCTTTCTTTCTTTTTCTTTTCTTTCTTCATCTCTCTCTTTCTTTCTTTTTTCTTTCCTCCTCTCCTCTCCTCTCCTCTCCTCTCCTCTCTTCTCTCTCTCTCCTTTCTTGTTTTGAGACGGAGTCTTGCTCTGTCGCCCAGGCTGGAGTGTAGTGGCATGATCTTGAGTCACTGTAACCTCTGCCTCCCGGGTTCAAGCTATTTTCCTGCCTCAGCCTCCCAAGTAGTTGGGATTACAGGCACGGGCGCACCACCGGGCCTGGCTCATTTTTCTTTTTCTTTTTTTTTCCTAGAGACAGGGTTTCACCATGTTGGCCAGGCTGGTCTCAAACTCCTGGCCTCAAGTGATAAACCCACCCTCGCCTCCCAAAGTGCTGGGATTATAGGCATGAGCTACTGCACCCAGCCATAATTTTATACACTTTTAATACTTTTATTTTATGCGTCTGGCAACAATTTTTTTGCATTTAACTACAAAAGTTCCGGCAACAAAAACAGAAATAGATAAATGAAATTGCATGGAGGCTAGTCGTGGTGGATCACTCCTGTAAGCCCAATACTTTATGAAGTAGAGGTGGAAGGATAACTTGAGTCCAGGAATTCCAGACCGCCCTGGGCAACACAGTGAAACCCCGTCTCTACAAAAAATACAAACATTAACCGGGCATGGTCGCACACACCTGTAATCCCAGCTACTCAGGAAGCTGAAGTAGGAGGATCGCTTGAGCCTGGGAGATTGAAGCTGCAGTGAGCTGTGATCGCGCCACTGCACTCCAGCCTGGGCAACAAAGTGAAACTCTGTCTTAATAATAATAATAATAATAATAATAATGCCGGGGTGGCTCATGCCTATAATCCCAGAACTTTGGGAGGCTGAGGGAGAAGGATCACTTGAGGCCGGGAGTTCCAGAACAGCCTGGCCAATGTGGTGAAACCCCATCTCTACCAAAAATACAAAAATTTGCTGGGTGTGTTGGTGTGCGCCTGCAGTCCCAGCTACTTGGGAGGCCGAGGCAGGATTGCTTGAGCCCGGGAGGCAGAGGTTGTAGTGAGCCTAGAGTGTGCCGCCACACTCCAGCCTGAGCGACAGGAGTGGAACCCTGGAGAGAGAGAGAGAGAGAGAGAGAGAGAGAGAGAGAGAGAGAGAGAGAGAGATTGCGTCAAACCAAAAAGCTTCTACACAGCAAAGGAAACATTAACAGAGTGAAGAAGCAACCTACGAATTGGGAGAAAATATTAAAGACCTAGAGGAATTTTTCCTCCCTCCTCACTTTTCTGTTCTCTAAACCCCAGCCAGACCTAAAGCACAGAAGCAGTCCAGACTGCCAAGTAATGCTTACAATGAGAGACATCCTTTTTATTGTCTAAGATTTTTTCAAAATTCATCATTTATGGTTAATTACTATATGCCAGATACTGTGCTAATAACTGCATACATTCTCTCTAATCCTCAGACCATTGCTATAAGGTAGAAGCTAGTATTATATGCATTTTCAGAGAATGAAACTAAGGCACAGAGAGGATAAGTAACTTTCCCAAATCACACAACCAGGATTTCAAACCAGGTCTCTATAACTACAAATCCCAAACTCTTAGTCATAATGTTCTCTAATGACTTCCCTAATGACTTTGCAATAAAGGGATTTAATCTTTGAGTTGACATATTAACTGATATAACTGGTTATACTAATTTACATTAAGCCATCGCCTCTCATTGCTACCTTAATATCAATTCTGTTTTTCAGATTAGGCCAAACATGAAACAATGCCCAGAGGGAACTGAGAGAAGGACTGGGGAATTACTATGAGGAACAAGAGAGTTTGGGGCCACAGGCATAGTAAAAGCTGAGATTATGGGCCACAGTCCTGGGTGGCAGTCCTATCGGGGCACCATAGGGGCAATTGTAGCCTGTGGATGAGGATGGGAAGAGGACTGGGCAGGGAGTCAGCAGAGCTCAGTTTTAGTCTCAGCTCTGTCATTAACAAGCTGTTTGAGCTTGAATGAATTACTTGACTTCTCTGAATTTCAATTTTATCATCTGTCATTGAGATGGTTAGAGTATCAGAGGACATACACAGGTGATCTGTGGTCTGTGTGAGGCCAGTAGACATGTTTTGTTTGGATAGTTGAGTATAAAACAATTTTTTATTTTAAACACCTTTAAGCAAGATATGTACTCTCTAGATCAGCACAGGCTCCGTCACTCTCTCTCTGCTTCACCTCAAGGTGGTCTCACTCATTTAGTTCACTGCCAGCTCCCACAGTCCTTTTGGGTTTTGACCACTGCCCTGGTCACAGCTTCTTGAAGAGATGTTCAGCCCCAATTACATTCATTACAAATGAAACTACATCTGCCCAAGGGGATCTAGCCTGCTAGAGTGGGAGAGTACTGGATGAAGAATCAGAAAGGCCTGAGTTCTAGGCCTGCATCTGACACACAAAACTGAGTGATCCCAGGTAAATCAGCTAACTTCTCTGATTTCTGATTTTGTTTGCTTCTCTATGCAATATCATGCTCTGCTATGCTCACATAGTTGTTGTGGAAATCAAATACAGGTTGAGTGTCCCTAATCTGAAAATCCCAAATCTGAAATACTCCAAAATCTAAAACCTTTTGAGTGCTAACATGACGCTCAAAGGATATTCTCATTGGAGCATTTTGGAGGTAAGCTTTTCAAATTAGGGATGCTCAGGTGGTTAAAGTATCTGCAAATATCCAGGAATCTAAAAAATCCAAAATCCGAAACACTTCTTGTCCCAAGAATTTTAGATAAGGGCTACTCAACTTGTGGTATAAGTAATGTATTAGTTGGGGTTCTTCAGAGAAACAGAACCAATAAGAGATAGATATCTATTTATATCTATATCTATATCTATCTCTACCAGTAAGCTTCTTTAACAGACTTTAAGGTAAATTTTCTTATTTCTGGCCGGGCACAGTGACTCATGCCTGTAATCCCAGCACTTTGGGAGGCAGAGGCAGGTGGATTGTTTGAGTTCAGAAGTTGAAGACCAGCCTGGGCAACATGGTGAAACTTTGTCACTACCAAAAAATAAAAAATAAACAAATAACCAGGCACGGTGGCACATCCCTGTGGTCCCCGGGAGGCTGAGGCGCGAGAAGAATCACTTGAGAGCCTGGGAGGTGGAGGTTTCAGCGAGCCGAGATCGTGCCATTGCACTCCAGCCTGGGTGACAGAATGAGAACCTGCCAAAAAACAAACAAACAAAACACCAAGAAAGAATGTTTGTTTGCAGGAGTCCTTGGTATTTCTTGTACTTAAAACTTTTAAAGTGATGACTTTTTTTTTTTTTCTTTTTCTGAGATGGGGTCTCACTCTGTCGTCCAGGCTGGAGTGCAGTGCCCCAATCTCAGTTTACTGCAACCTCCTACTCTGAGTTCAAGTGATTCTCCTGTCTCAGCCTCCCAAGTGTCTGGGATTACAGGCACATGCCACTACACCCTGGTCATTTTTGTAATTGTTTTTTTTTTTTTTTTTTTTTAGACAGGTTCTCACTCTGTCACCTAGGCTGGAGTGCAGTGGCACAAACTCTGCTTACTGCAACCTCTGACTCCCAGGCTTAAGCGCTCCTCCCACCTCAGCCTCCCAAGTAGCTAGGACTACAGGTGTGCACTGCCATGCCCGACTACTTTTGTATTATTATTATTATTATTATTATTTTGTGTGTGTGTGGAAACAGGGTTTTGCCATGTTGTCCAGGCTGGTTTCCAATTCTAGGGTTCAAGTGATCCACGCGCCTCGGCTTCCCAAAGCGCTGGGATTACAGACATGAACCATCGAACTGACTGACCTTTTTTTGATTTGTGTGTGTGTGTGTGTGTGTGTGTGTGTGTGTTTTACCATTCAAGTTATGAGAATGTCTCGTTTTATCCTCCTTCCGTAAAAGTCTGGAATTTTTCAATACTGTTTTTAATTACAGGAATACATGATGAAATATAGCAGAAATAGCACAGGCTTTGTAGTCACATCCAGGTTCCATTCTCTCCTGTACCACCTACTGGCTGAGTGTCCTTTGGCAAATCATTTAGCCTCAGTTGCTTCGTGTGTACAGTTAGGTTAGCAACAGCTCCCTTATGGGGTTATTGTAAGCATTAGAGATAATAGGCCCATGGAAGGAATGCAATAAAAGACAGCTCTTGATATTCACTACACTTTATTATATGGTGAGTAGGTGCTGAACAGAAGTGAAACCTCCTGATTTTTTTTTTTTTCCAGTCTCACTCTGTCGCCCAGGCTGGAGTGCAGTGGTGGAATCTTGGCTCACTGTAGCCGTGAGCTCCCGGGCTCAGATGGTTCTCCCACTTCTACCTCCGGAGTAGCTGGGACCACAGGGGTGTACCCCCACCCCCAGCTAATTTTTGTATTTTTGGTAGAGATGGGGTTTTGTCATGTTGCCCAGGTGGGTCTCGAACTGCTGGGCTCAAGCGATCCACCTGCCTGGGCCTCCCAAAGTGCTGGGATTGTAGATAAGTGTGAGCCACTGTGCTTGGCCCTGTGATCCCCTTTATGTCCTCCTCTAAGGCTCAGCAATGCTTCTCACCGCTTTCCCACTGGCTCACATAGTTCCAGCCTTTCTGGCTTCCATGCTGGTCCTCAAAAATGTCCCATACACTCAATTTTCATGGCCTTCACACTTGCTGTTCCCTGTCTAGAATATTCTCAGATATCTTCATGGCTTGCTTCCTCACTTCACTCAGGTTTCTGCCCAAATGTACCATCTTAGACAAGAGGCCTTTCCTTACCACCCTAAATGGCATACCTCCACATCCTTCTCTATGGCCTTGATCTGCTTTATTTTTTATATAAAGGCATTATCGCCACCTGACATATGTATCCGTGTATTACATGTCTCCCCTTCATTAGAATGTAAGCTCCAAGAGAGCAGGGCTTTTTGTCTGTTTTGTGAACTGCTGTATCCCTGGTGCCTAGAACTGTAGGTGTTCAACATGTATCTTCTGAGTGAACAAATAAATGTCCAGGTGAGTAGAGAAGTAAACATTCCATTGCAAAGCAGTGTGATCAGTGCTAGGAGAGCTTTATACCGGGTATTGTGGGAATCCCTAGTCTGACTTGGGGGTGGAGTGGGGGTAAGAATTGTTAATGAAAATTTCTTAGAGCAAGTCACATCTGAGTTGAATCCTGCAGAATGAGTGGGAGTTTTTAGGCCTAGAAAGTGGGGAAAGGGTATTCCAGGGAAATTAAAACAGTGCTGCAAAGTCCTATATGCCAGAAGCTTCAGAAATTTTAGATAGTTCAGAGTGACAGAAAGGAAAAAAAGAAAGATGGAGGGAGAGAAAGAAGGAGGCAGGAAGGAAGGGAAAGGAGGAGAAGGAGGAAAGGCAAGGAGAAGGAGGAAGGGCAAGGAAAAGGAGGAAGGGGAGGGATGGAGTGAGGAAGGAAGAGGAGAGAGAGGAGGAAGGAGGGGAGGAACGAGGGGAGAGAGAAAGGAAGAAAGGAAAGAAGGAAGGAAGGGAGGAAGGAAGGAAGAAAAGGAAGAAGAGAGAGGGAGAGAGAAGGAGGAAGAAGAGGGAAGGAGAGAGGGAGGGAAGAGAAGGGAGGGGGGAAGGGAAGAAAGGAAGAAGAGGGAGGGAGAGAGGGAAGGAGGAAGAGGAAGGAAGGAGAGAGGGAGGGAAAAAAGAACAAGGAGGGAGGAAGAAAGGAGTAGAGGAAATCTGTGCTCTCAAGGAGCTCATGATTTAGTACTAGGGGATAGCCATGTAAACGATTGAAAATCTGTTTGATTAAATTGGTGGTAGAGCTATATTCAGGGTAGAGTAGGAACACACAGGGAAGGGGTCTTCCTTCTGTGAAGGGAGGAGGAGCTCTGGAGGGAAAGAGAAGGCTTACCAGAGAGTATTGAAGGTCTGACTCTTCACCAGGCAGATGGAGGGGAGAAGGTCCAATGGAAGGAGAAAGAATAAGACTTGCAAGGACACAGGGCTGTGACAGCAGAGTGGCCTTTGGAGGTTAATGGGCATAGAGGCCTTTGGGGCCGCAGTAAGGGGTCTGGATTGTATTCCAGCAACAGTGGGAGCCACTGAGGGACTTTAAGTGGAGAGGAGTGAGGGAAATGTTACGGATTCAGGATTAGCTCCTAAATCAATCTTTATATAATTTTAATTGTTTTTTGTTTTTTTGAGATGAAGTCTCACTCCATCGCCCAGGCTGGAGTGCAGTGATGTGATCTCGGCTCACTGCAACCTCCGCTTCTCAGGTTCAAGTGATTCTCCTGCCTCATCCTCCGAAGTAGCTTGGACTACAGGCACAAGCGACCACACCTGGCTAATGTTTCCCCCTTTTTTTCATTTTATTTTTATTTTTATTTTTAGCAGAGACGGAGTTTCACCATGTTGGCCAGCTTGGTCTAGAACTCCTGACTTCAAGTGATCCACCTGCTGGGCCTCCCAAAGTGTTGGGATTACAGGTGTGAACCACCATGCCTGGCCCTAAATCAATCATTTCTATCTTCTCTGTGAAGAATCAATTGAAAATAAGATCAAGCTTGGAGGCAAGGAGATCATATTTGCAGACCACGTTCTGCAAATATTCTGCAAATATCTACATAAGCTATGCTATAGCAGTGGCTACTCGAAGTGCATCACCTGAGATCATGTTAAATAAGCAGAATTTCAGGCCTCACTGCACACTTGCCAAGTCTGAATCTGCATTATAACAAGATCCCCAGGTGACTGGTGCTCATATTAAAGTTTGAGAGTCATTGGCCAAGGCCAAATGGGGATGGAGATGAGGCTATAGATATGGGAGAGTTATTAAGATGGGGTCTACAGGATTTAGCCTCAGCTGTATTGATCTTTTTAAAATTGCCTTATTTCTCCATTTACTGACTTCCCCGTTTTTTGGTGAACAGAGTTCCAACTGACTGCACACTCTCCTGGGTTGGGTCCCCACCACAGCTGAGAAGCTGACCTTCTCTTTGGATCTGGAGCTGTCTGAAGACAAAAAATTGGTTTCTTTTCAGGAGCCCCAGCAGATGCCTCCTTATGCAGCTCAAAATCAATAAAATGTAAAATAAAACCCTGTAGGGTAATTCTACATATTTTCTTTTTTGCCAAAACACATTGAGACTCCAGTTGTTACAATGATTTATTTAAGTTTCCTCAAAGTCAACAGTTGACTTTCATTTAACACACTGGAGAGAAGGGAGGTATTGAATTACCTTGAGAAGTTTTGAAAAGTGAAGCATCAGCTCTTTTTTCTAGCCACAAAGGACAACAGGCACCCTTGCTTTCATTATGGATACATAGCTTAAAATCAGGAATTCAGGGGTTTCTCTAACTGTTGCTTAAGATATGGCGAATGGGCTGGGTTTGGTGGCTCACAGCTGTAATCCCAGCACTTTGAAAGGCCGAGGCAGGTGGATCGCTTGAGCTGAGGAGTTTGAGACTGGCCTGAGCAACATGGTGAAAACCTGTCTCTACCAAAAATACAAAAATTAGCTGGGCAAGGTGGTGTGCACCTGTGGTCCTACATACTCAGGAGGTGGAGGTGGGAGAATCCTTTGAGCCCGGGTGCCAAGAGGCAGAGGCTGCAGTGAGCTGAGATCATGCCACTGCATTCCAACCTGGGCGACAGGGTGAGATCCCATTTCAAAAATATATATATATACACACATATATATATATACACACATACATATATATGCATACATATATACACACATATATATGCATACATATATACACACATATATATGTATGTGTGTGTGTGCGTGTGTGTGTATACACACACACACATACATATCTGTGTTCTCTTGATTTTATAATCTAGTGTACATACATAAGCACACACTTTTTTGGGCTCAAACATTTGAAAGCGAGGCAGGAGAATAGGATCTGGAGGCAGGAACCAAAGGCCATTTCACGCTGACTTCCTAGAACTAAATAGAAAGGAAAAGTCTAACTTTCTAACCTAAGTAACAAAAGTACCAGAGACTACTCCCTTTGCAAGCCCCCACCTTTTCTGCACAGCAGATGGGAAATTGAAAGTATCTCTGATTGGTTGCTTTTTGCAACCAATCAGACGTTTATATAGGAGTGTAACTTTCTAACTGTACTTCAGCCTCTGATTGTGAGCCAAGTCTTCATTTGCATAAAAGTGCAACTTTATAATTTCACTTTAATCTCTGATTGCAGGCCACCACTCTATTTAAATGAGGTGAGCACCAAGTAGCCAATGGGAAACTTCTAAGGGATATTTGCACCCGAGAAGGTTCTGTATTCCGGCCCTTGAGCCATGGCTCGGGCCTGCTGCCACACTGTGGAGTGTACTTTTGTTTTCAGTAAATCTCTGCTTTTGTTGCTTCATTCTTTCCTTCATTCATGCGTTTTGTACAATTGTTTGTTCAAAACGCCAAGAACCTGGACACCCTCCACTGGTAACAAAAGTATGTGTTAAGAACTGTGAGGGTCTGAGGTTTTATCCTATTTGAAAACCCACAAGTTAGGCCAGGCAGGGTGGCTCACACCTGTAATCCCAGCACCATAGGAGGCCAAGGCGGACGGATCACTTGAGGTCGGGAGTTAGAGACCAGCCTGGCCATAATGATCAAACCCGGTCTCTACCAAAAAATACAAAAATTAACCAGATGTGGTGGCTCCAGCCTGTAGTCCCAGCTACTCAGGCGGCTGAGGCAGGAGAATCGCTTGAAGCTAGGAGGCAGAGGTTGCATAAGCTGAGATCACGCCACTGCACTCCAGCCTGGTGGCAGAGCTGTCTCTGGAGATATATATATAGATATATATATAGATCTATCTATCTATCTATCTATCTATCTATCTATCTATCTATCTATCTATCTGAAGGAATCTCAGGAGTGAGAGTCCTAGCCAAGCTAACATCACAGGAACAGACTGGTTAGGTGCCCTGCCATCCCCTCTGGATGCTGAATGCTGACATTGGCACCATCAGCACTGGTCATGGATACTATGCCAATAATCAGTGCCAATGAACACTGGATCCTGCAGCTGCTGCCATCAGAACAAATTTGGAGCTATCTCTTGCTTCTTTGCAACACTGGCTCCAGATTCTAAGTCCTGGATAGGGGTCGCAGGGTGGCTAAGCCTAGGTCACATGCCCTTGCCTAGGCTGCCAGAGGTCGGGGAAGGCGAGTATCTGGCCTTTTCAATTTCCTCAGTAGATGATGGGCCCTGCCTCCCCTCACAACTCACACAATGGGGGTTCCCCAACACACTCTCTCCTCAGGTGATCTCATCCTGTCCCATGGCTTTAAACACTAGGACAGACTGGTGGCTCCCAAATTGCTGTCTCTAGCCAAACATCTCTACTAAGTACCAGACTCCTATGTCTTCATGCCTTCATGACATCCCCACTTGGATGTCTAATTGACAACTCAAAGTGATTATAGCTGACAACAAATTCTTGATTACTCCATTTCCACCCCTATAAGCTTACATCTCCCTCAGACTTCCTGCCTCACTGAACTGCACTACCAGTCACTTGAACCCAAATCCAAGGGATTGCCCTCCATTTCTCTTTCCCCAATCCTCCATATTTTGTCCTTAAAGATATCCGATGATTGCTACCTCCAAAATGTATCTCAAATCTCCCCTCTTCTTACCACCTGCAACACTACCACTGTCATCCAAGCCACCATCATCTTTCTGCCTGCAACAGCCACCTATGCTATTCAGAACACCAGTGTAAAACAGATGGCACACTTCAAAGAGATTAACCAAAGAGAGTTTAATGATGCAACTATTAGCCAAAATGTGGATAGGGTTAACAAAACACCAAAAGATGGTGAAACACCAGGAACAAGCAACAGGATCTATGGCTGCAGCAACACAGTCACAGTTGGGAACAGGTAAGGAAGGAAGGAAATGGGGTATATGGGAGTGTAAGGAGTACCCTGACCTCTCTTATTCTACCTTCTGGTCTCCTGCCAGTGCCTCTATTGGCTAAAGTCAACCAAAAACCAGCCAGCAACGGATCCCTGGAAATGCTGTCTACAAAGATCAGCCTTTAGGGTTAGAAGGGAGCATAGAATGAAATTGGAGAATTGGTAAAAATCTTTAGGGGAATAACCAACACATCTTTTTTACAATTATAATTTCAACTTTTATTTTAGATTCAGGGGGTACATGTGCAGGTTTGTTGCATTGGTATATTGTGTGATGCTGAGGTCTGGAGTGTGATTGATCCTGCCATGCAGGTAGTGAGTATAGCACCCAATAGGCAGTTTTTCATCCCTTGCCCTCCCTCCCTCCCTCCCCGCTTTTGGAGTCTCCAGTGCCCATTGTTCCCATCTTTATGTCCAATGTTTAGCTCCCGCTTATAAATGAGAACATGTGGTATTTGATTTTCCATTCCTGTGTTAATTGACTTAGGATAATGGCCTCCAGTTGTATCCATGTTGCTGGAAAAGACATGATTTCATTCTTTTTAATGGCCTAATAGTATTCCATGCTGAACACGTGTTCTGACTGGCCACTTTGCTTCCACTCTTCCCCATCCTCCAAATTTCAGATCTATTCTCCACAGAGCATTCAGAGGAATCCTTTATAATGCGATCATGTCAAACACCTGTTGAAACCCCTCCAGTGTCTTCTCATCACACTCAAAATAAAACCTCTTTATAGCAAATATGGCCCTACATGATCTGACCCTACCTCTTTGATACCATCTCCCATCACCCACTGCTTTTCTCTTGCTTACTAAGTTCCACGTACATGCCAAACTTCTTTCTTTCTTTCTTTCTTTCTTTCTTTCTTTCTTTCTTTCTTTCTCTCTCTCTCTCTCTCTCTTTCTTTCTTTCTTTCTTTCTTTCTTTCTTTCTTTCT